>NC_091471.1:116164291-116468017 GCF_036971445.1 Narcine bancroftii | reverse complement strand
TTTGATAATAAACAAAGAATTCACTGAAATCCCAAATTTTTCTCTAAGTTGATTAAATGATAAAAAATTACCCTCTTCAAAACTATCCTGCAATAACTTTATTCCTTTAATCTGCCAATTTCCTAAAAATCTATTATTCAATGAAAAAGGAAACAATTAATTTTGATATATTGGGGCCTGAACCAATATTTTACCTTTTGAGCCTATTAATAAATTCCCTTTGGTCCAAATCCCTAACAAATGTTTCAAAATTGGTACATTGTATCTCTGTAAAAAAAAAACAGAATTCCATTTAAATACAAATTGATGTGGACAAGGTTCCAATATACCAACCAATTCTACCCTAGCCCAACTAGGGGTCCATGAAACACCTAACATACGATTAATAAATCTTAATTGAGTTGCTTCATAATAATTTAGAAATGGGGTAATTGCAACCTCCCAAAGCATATTTCCAAGTCAATTTATGCATTGCTACTCTAGCTAATTTTCCCTTCCATAGAAATTCTCAAACTACTTTATTTAAGTCTTGAAAAAAAGATTTTGAAAGAGAACAAGGAATCGAATGAAAAAAATACTGAATTCGTGGAAAAATATTTATCTTAATACAGTTTACTTGACCAATAAATGACAAAGGTAAATCTTTCCATTTAATCAAATCAGCTTTAATCTTTTTCATTAACGGTACATAATTTAAAATGTACAATGACTGAATATTTACATCAGTCATTATCTCTAAATACTTAATTTTATCAGTCCAACAGAATTTAGTAATTTGTCTACACTGGACATAGTTTCCTTCAGAAATTGGTAATATTTTGCTTTTATCCCAGTTCACTTTATATCCTGATAATTTACCATATTGTTCTAAACATTCTTGCACGTAAATGAAAGATCGTTCTGGATTTGTTAAATATATCAAAACATCATCTGCAAATAGATTAATCTTATATTCATCATCTCCTATCCTTATACCTCTAATATTCTCATTCTGCCTGATAGCTTGAGCTAAAATAGGCTAAAACAAGTTTTTGCTTAATCGGTTTCTTTAAACCCTGCACATTAAATGTTGCAAAATTCAAACTGGACATTGTTATCGCAAGAAAATAGAAACAAAATAAAATCTCCCTCTTTCTATTCGTTCTATCCGCGAAATGAAGCTCCCCTTGCTAAGTAACCTCTAAATTAAACAACCACTAAACCCCTCTCTAAACAACTTAAAGCTCAAACTAATAAAAAGGTATATTTTTTTTAAAAGAAGGAAACTACAAAAATAGTAACTCTCCATTTAACTGGGTGTGGAAAGAAATAAAATCACCCCCCGCCCCCCCACAGGTGGCAGACGACTTCCAAAAGTTTCAGCGACTTCCATCCCCCCAACCAGACATAAAATTATAAGTCTAAGTCAGCTCATGACCCCAATGAATTCAATCCCAAAACTTGCTTCGGATCATTAATATCAATCAAACTCTTTGACATATTTGTCTTTCCATTCCTATTTCCATTCTTCTTATCAGGTGTCTTCCTCTTAGGTGAAGAATGCCTTTCAGTCGCCCTGTCTGGCAAAGAATTGGCAAAAATTAAAGCATCGTGATCACTTGCAAAAAACTGTGATTGGAAATTACCATAAAAGATCTTCAAAACTGCAGGGTAACTAAAACAAAATTTATACCCTTCCTCCAAAGCACCTCTTTAGCAGAATTGAATTCTTTACACCTTTTAATAATTTCTTGACTTAAATTCGGATAGAACAAAACCTTATTTCCCTGTACCATCAACAGAGATGGATATCTACGTGCATTTTGGACTGCTGCAAAATAGTTTTCCTATCTTGGTACCATAAACAACAGATCAAAACAGCTCGTGGAGGTTGACCCGAATATGGTTTACTTCTTAAGGGCCTATATGCCCTATTTAATTCCAAACCTTCTGGAAAAAATTCCAAACCCAGTGCTTCAGAGATCTACTTTTAAAATATTTTTATTGGATCCAAATCCTCAATTTCTTCAGGAATTCCCATTATTTTAACATTATTCCGGCAGCTTTGATTTTCCAAAGAATCTATCTTCTTCAATAAGTCCTTCTTCTGAATTTTCCATCCAACAAAAGAATTTTCCACTTTTTCTATTTTTTCTTTGTTATGATCCACTTGTTCTTTTCAAGGTTGAAAGGCACCTTCAATTTTCTTAAATCTTTCTTGAACTGTATCCACCATATTCAAGCGTCTATCAACATCAACTTTAACGACAGAAATATCTTTCTTAACAAAAGAAACTTATTCACAAATATTATTCATTTTTTCAGTCATATTCATAAATTCATGATCAAACTGAGTAGACATTTGAGTTGACATATTATCCATTTGATGATCTATAGATTCCAAAATTGTAAAAACAGGATCAAAAATAGTATCACTAGTCTTTCCTTGAGGCCTACCTTCTTTCCCTTCAGTAACAGTCAATGACTCTTCTTCCATTTCTTCAGTTTGAAAATATGCTTTACCTTGTGTTCCTTTGATTCTGCCATTGATTTCATCACCTTACTTCTGGTCTGCACACCTACAGACCCAGACCCGACATGTTCAGGCTGCTGCAGGCTGACTTCACTGACAGCCTAGACCCTGTCCAAAAGATCGCAGACTCGAGACGCACCGTGCATACCTGGCAGTGCCGGGGCCCTCACATGCGCATCTTCCAATGCGCTGCCTCGGGCCTCTGCGCCACTGGGACCTGCAGCGGTGTCATGCATCAGGCCTGACACTATAGATTCCGGCGACTCTACAGTGCACCCGACATCGCGGATGCGCAGATCAAGATAAGAGGAAAAATTGGAAGCCCGGCACCATCTTGAGAGGGCACTGGGGTAATACTTTAACGAGCCGGAGTGCGTTGCTGCTTAGGTGACTGTCCATTCGATTCCATGGATTCCACTTGGTAAGTAGGCCTCGCTTCTTCTGTACTCTTAAAACGAAGTTTCTTCTGAATCTGTGTTTTTGATTTCTTTGTATTAGCAGCCATTGTAGTCTTTTAACCTTCAGACAACTTCAGAGCAAACTTTCAAGACTTTTTAAAGTATTTTAATTTGGGTATTTATTAGTTCAACTGGGGGAAGACAGAATTACACTTCTTCCTTCGCCATCAGGCCACGCCCCCGCCAAACTAGAGCCAACACTTTAATGCAATCATGAATAAGGCACACCAATGCCTCAACCTTTTAAATCTGAGGAAGAATACCAAGCTCTCAAATACTTTATCAACCTCTATAGATCCACTATGTAAAGTGTACTGACTGCTTTCATCATGGCCTGCTTTCCTTACCCAAGAATGCAGAAGTTTACAGAAGGTAGCAAAAATAGCCAGATCCATCACAGGCTCTGATCTCCCATCCATTGAAGACTTCTATGTGAGACACTACCTCAACATCATAAAAGACCCCTACCACTTTGGTCACAACTTCTTCTCATTGTTATCTTCACATAAAAGATACAGAAGTCTGATATCCAGCATTTCTAGGCTCACAGTTTCTTTCCAACAGCTATCAGTCTCCTGAACCTCCCTTTGTTAAATTAATCATGGATTGTTCCAACACCACAAAAGGACTCTCTACCCAACTTCTTGCACTATGGTAGCTGTGAATATTTATGGTCTATCTATTTTTGTATTTATATCTTTTTAATTTAATTTAATATTTTTGTATTATAGATTTTTTTAATGAAGTGCCTATTTGTGTGCAAGAAGTAAGAATTTTGGTGCATGTGTACATTTTACAATGTATTTAACAATAAACTCATTATCATATTAAAGAGGTTTTTATGCAGAGTTTAATATCCAAGGCATTGAAAGATATGGCTTGTATGGCCCAAAAGTCCAGTATGGATGTATTGGGCCAAAGGCCCCATTTCTTTGCTGTACAATTCTATGACTTTCTCTATGTCAAAAACTCATACATTTAAATACATTTCTTAATTTGCTTTTTGATCTATGCTCCTTCATGAGCAACAAATATCTCACTTGTATCCTGATACACATCCTTGTGGCCTTCCTGTGAAGCCTATACTAAAAATTCTCCCCATTTTTGATTTCCTTCTCCAGTGGAGTTACCAAGATTACACAATATTCTAATAATTGCATGTTTTGTTCTTGGACTGTGTGCCAACATTGCAAAGAATAAATGCCTACACTTGGAATTTCAAATAATTATGTGTTTGAAGTCCTGGATTTCCACTTTTATCTATGTCTTTAGAATCATAAATAGAATTGATATTCAATGCAGATTTTGTTTTGAACATATGGACATTTTGAAAAATTATATACATTATAATTGTATGCAAAATTTCATTTTATTATTTTTATCTCAAATAGTTAAAAATATTCTCAAAGAATAGTAAGAATAATCTTCTCTGTACCAATCAAGTTAATGAATGGAATATTGGCTGAAGCAAGAAATTGCCTCCTTGATTAGAAAAACATTCTCATTTTCAATGCTTTTTCTTCAAATAATACTTCAGGTAGAAGAGAAAATTACCCCTGAATGGTTACAATCAAGAGATTTTAAAAGATCCTCTTGAGCTTTCACTGACAATTGGAGGCACTTAAAGGGATGAAATTGGATAGCCTATTTTTTAAACGAGATATTTAAATTGGACAATCAGTTCAGATATAGAGGACTGAAAGGAGAAATCTTTAAATTCAATTACATGGCACCTTATTGTTCATGTAGAGTGGATTGTTCAAGGCAATTTTGTTACTCATTCACCAAAACTATTCAAATATACAATAGGCTCAGATAAGTTAGCTTATAACAGGCATGGTATAATCAGGTTTGGACCTGATGGTCGCTTACTACCAACTCTCTTAAATGTGCGTAGTTGAATGCTATATACATCCAAGTGTCCTATTTATGTTTAGGTCACATGACCAAGAATGGTAATGCATCTTTCCACTTCAATGTCATTCATATCACATAACTGTTCTTATTTTCCATGATTTTTTTTTATCATAATGGTTCTACCTGTGGCTCTGATGTTTATATTCCTGAATCAGGATTCGTACTCCAGGAATATGAGCAGAATAATCTCAGCTGATACCCATATTGTAACAAGGAAGTGCTCAACTACCATGAATTTTTATTTGGAAGGATAAATAAACAGAGGTGGTCTTTTCTCTTTTGAATCGGAACAACTATATAATTTCAAACTGCATTGGGAAAGTTCTTTTGAGTATTTTGGCCAAAGTTATGCTCACTGAAAATCATTGTTGATGAAGTCACTATCATGTGAGTTTGTAGTGCATAGAATATCTGTCATGCTCTTTATAATACAACAGTGAAAAAAAAGTTGGAAACATTAGCTGCATAGTTCTGAAACATCCTGAGATGTGCTCTAAATTAATATTTTTTTCCTGGATATATTAAAATCAGTTTTTCTCTCACCCAATCTCCAGACTTTGACACAGTATCCATCTCAATAATATATCTCCTAATTGACTAATCTGATTATTCCCACCTGCTATTGGAAAGCAAAGTCCTGACCATCCTACAGAGTTGCGCTAACTTCTACCTCATCTAAACATATAATTTATTATCTTTCTACTGCTTCAACAAACCTACTGAAGTTACAGATACCCTTATCTGACTAACCTTGAGTTGCATTGAACTTGATGCACAAAGCAAATTCAGCCAAAGACAAAAGAGCATTAACAAGCTTCAAATGAAAATAAGGAACTGAATACTTTTTTTCCACCCAAAACCAGCAGGTGGCTTATATAAGTTGCCATCAAAAGCGAATAATGCTGTGTGATTTACTCCCTATTAAAATTCAACACATATCTTGTTAAAAACAGGATTTCATGTTGTTGGGATGCTTACAGCTAGAAATAATCAAAGTGTTATTGGAATATATTTTGAGCTTCAGGGATCATGGAAATTCTATCCATGGAATTGACAGGGGGCAGATTTGAATAATAGAAAAATAAGAAATACTTGGAAATTTTCCTGATTGTCTTTGGAAGTCAAAGATAAATTTTACAAAACACACCCAGGGGATATTAAAAAAGCTGGTTAGAGTTCATGCTAGACCAATTTATATAATCTATGGAAACAGAAGCCACGATAATTTGAATTACATTCCTTATCCATGTTTCCAAATATCCCAGAATGAGCTGTCGTTCAATTACAAAAAGCTATTAATAACTATTTGAGGGCAACGAACTGTTGCACACAGAACCAAAGTAACTACATGAGCAAAATGAGTAATTCTTTTCTCAGGAAAGGTGGTGGCCAAGATTTTACTGGATCTGAACAGGTGAAAACTTTCCTTGATCGTCTATAAATCACTTCCGTCCATGTTGAAAGCAATAGAGGCAATAGAGGCAGTGTTTACATCATGATGAACCATGATCTACTGTTTAGAGCAATGGTTCTCAACCTTTTTCTGTCCACTCACATACCATTTTAAGAAATCCCTAAGCCATAAGTGTTCTGTGATTAGTAAAGGATTGTTTAAGATGGCATGTGAGTGGAAGGAAAGGTTGAGAATCACTGCTCTAGACCCCAAATATTTTGCTTGAGAAAAATTGTTATTGGCCCATTTCCTTTGGAGTTATGAAACCATGCACATAACAAGTCAATTAGGTACAATTAAAACAGTGGTTTTAAAACTTTTTCTTTCCACCCGCATACCACCTTAAACAATCCCTTACTAATCACAGAGCCCTTATGGCATAGAGATTACTTAAAGTGATATGTGAGTGGAAAGAAAAAGGCTAAGAATAACTGGTTTAGGTGGTGTTGCAGGAGGCTTTCATTGAGAGACTTGCAATTTATGAAAACACAAGAAAAAATGCATGATGTTTATATTGGAGTAAATTAGCACATAAAAAAAGTCTTCTTCTTTGGCTTGGCTTCGCGGACGAAGATTTATGGAGTACAAAAGCAAATGTGAATTCAAAGGCCCCATTTAAACTTCAAATAACTTTATTCAATTTAAACTTGCATAATATTTAATTTAAATAATTTTTTAAAGTGAGATATTTAACTTGGACAATCATTTCAGATATAGAGGACTGAAAAGAGAAATCTTTAAATTCAATTACATAACACCTTATTGTTCATGTAGAGTGGATAGTCCAAAGGCAATTTTGTTACTTATCACCTAAACTATTCAAGTATACAATAAGCTCCAAAAAGTTAGCTTATAACAGGTTTGGAATAATCAGGTTTGGTCCTGATGGGCACTTACTGCCAACTCCCTTAAATGTACTTAGTTGGATGTTGGAAATTTAAAGCATGAAACCTGTTGAACTTTCGAAAAAAAAGACACATTGTTTCAATGTTAATGGAAAAAAAAATTTCTCACTTTATTAACTTCCTGGCTATGGCAATAAAGTTCCTTTCTATTCATACTTGACCTAAAAGATCTACTGAAAAGAAAATCTCCCCTTCACATTTATCTTACAAGAAAGTAATGGAAGTGGATGACTTTGTTGGCTAGCTGCTATTAATTCTACTCTGGGCCTCAACTGTTTCACTGGAATATTGAGGTAGGCATTCCTTAACTATTTTCTAATTAGTCAATTTCTGAATCTTGAGAGAAAACAGGGGAAATGACAATGTCATAGTTTTGTGGCATTTTGACATCCTCTAGAAAAGGTCCCTCCACATGTAGGTATGTATTGTATGACCTGGCCTGCCCCCGAACCTGTGACTCCTCCCTCCTGGAACTCCCTATAATGGCTGTTACACCCAAACTCCTCCCTCAGTACCTGCCTTGGAACTGAACCAGCAACATGTGAGATGTGTTGATATCTTAAGGTGATTAAAGCCTATTAATCACAACTCTCTGTCTAATGTGATTGATTGATAATGCCACAGTCCCATAACATATTGCTGAAAGTAATGACTTTCCATGTATGGAACACTCAAAGAAAAGTGTCTTCAAACACATGAGGAAAGTATATATTAATGTGAGTCATGGCTATTTTTTAAATTTCTTGCTCACACACATGTTGTATAGATGGGAAGCTGAGTGATTTCCCATATAACGTTTAAGTTAAATACACAGAGGTGGTGGAGAAACTCAGCAGGTCATGTACCATCCACAGAAAATAAAAGGCAATCAATGTTTCAAGCCTGAATCTTTTGTCAGGAATGTGGAAAAACATGTAGGTGCCTGAATAAAAAAGATGGGGGAATGGAGAGAGAGGAGAGGAGGGAGAAAGGAAGAGGGAGGGGCTTGAGGAGGTAGGAAGGGGAAGGGAAAGAGGAGGAGAGGACCACAGGTGAACAGTTAAGGTAATAGGCAGATAAGGTGGGAGGGTAGAATAAAAGAAGCTGAGGTAATAGGGAGAGAGGAGAGGACAAAGAGGGGTTGTTTTCTAATAGGAAAAGGAAGGGAAGGGGTGGGGTGCTGGAGGAAAGGAGATAGGTTAAAGAATGTGAGATATCAGGGGATAGGGTTAACGGAGAAGTCGATATTGATGCCTTTTGGTTGGAGAGTGCTGAGACAGAATATCAGATGTTCTCCTCCAACATGCAGGAGGCCTTGATTTGGCAGTGCATGGGATGATGAACAGACATGTCAAAGAGACTGCATAAAATTACCCTTCTCCAGTCTCACTTGCATGGGTTGATGCAGAGGGCCAGGAATTTGAGAGGGGAATAGCTATGGTCTATGCCATGGTTCGACTCCCTCTGGTCATTGGCCATTGACTGACATGTGTGACCTAAATAATAATTTCCACTTAATGACCCAAATGTAGCTATATTCTTGATCTTGATTTTTTTATCTTTGGAGTTGTAAATGGAATAAATGATTGTGTAGCTATCAGTAAATATGTGAACTTCCAACATTACAATGGACATTCATGAAAAGCTGAAGAAAGTTGAGTCCCGGCCTCTCCTCTAATGAATTTCATGATACAGATGCTCCCTGACTTATGACCTACTCGACTTATGTCCATCCATTTACACGACCAATTTAAAAATAAAGCATATGCGTATGTGCAATATTGTGACTGGCATGCAGTCGCCGTTCTGTAGGCATGCTAGAAAGATGGCAAGAAGAAAAACACATTCCTTGCCAATAGATTGCCTCATTTTACCGTTTCAACAATTTTAAAGGACAAAGAGAAAATACATGAGGCTGTAACAGATTCTGCAAATATGAAGAGCCATCTTGATTCCTGTGTCTTCGATTGGCATATGCACAGTGGGTTTGCATTTTGGAGTTTTGTTGGGACATGCGCAAGAGTTAAGGGCAAAAATTCAATATCGTTAGGGCTCTTAACTCTCGCACATGTGTGAACTGAACTCGAATATACGAACCCACCATGCATGCACCAACTGAAGACTCATGAATGCACACAAGAATCAAGATGGCTGTGTCCAGCTGACAGACTATGGGACGCTGACAAATAAGGTAAGCATGCACGAGTATGTGGAAAGATTCTCCAAGGTTAATCAGCAAATTCAGGAAGCTTTAAATTGTCATTGTCAAATCTATGATGAAAAAAAGGTTTGATTAAAAAGCTTGCTTTAAGACTTCAGTACTCCATGCATGCAAGCAAAATTCTGACTTATGTCCATTTCAAGATATGACAGATCATTCAGTCCCAATTATGGTCATAAGTCAGGGACAACCTGTAATTCTTTACGATTCCCTCTGATAACTAATGTCTGCCTTTATGCAAAATATGCCTCCGATTAATTAATAGTTTTCCCACTTGCTTCAATTTAGTAGCAATCCTGAATGCCACATTTAGTAAAATGTTGCTCTTATAGACACTTATTCATCCATTTGGATCAAGGATGCATTGTTGTTTGGATGTGTTGTATGTTCCTGCTGTCTTCTTCTTCTCAGGCAGTCCTTCAAGATCAAAGTTGACTCGCTTACATTTCAATTATGTGGGTTTTGAGGTAGTTGATGAGGTTAATTCAGGACATGCACTTCCTGCAATGGGTGAGACAGAAGGAGCTGAATCATTTGTGAGGTGAGGCAATCCTTTTCTGACTTGTGTCAGACTTCTGGGTGGTCCTGACAAATAGACTTAACATTTTCAATGTCATCTGAGTGACTTTTTTCATTGGCTAAGGATTCCCGTGGAGAAGTTTTGAATACATCTTTGAATATTGTTGAGAGTCCACCTGGTTATCATGGTTATAAAGTAAATTGTCCATTTTGGAAGTCCTACCATTGGAATGATCTGAGTATGAGGAGAATTTCAAGACAAGGGATGTTGGCCCAGGAGAGAGGATGCTGATTTAATTCATTTTTCGTGCCACAGGATTTGGAAGATTTGGCAAAGGCAGCTTTAGTGGTAAGACTTCAATGCTTCTAGTTGCCTCCTGTCAGCAGTTCTTGTCTTAGTTGCATGCATAATAATATTAAAACATACAAAACAGGGGCCATAACAAGCCATTTGATATTTCAGGCCTGATGGCTGACTTGATGGCTGACATATGAACATAATCCGATCTGTCGAGCCTGCTCTGTCATTCATAAGATCGTGGCTGATGTGTTCATTGGCTCAACTCCATCTATCTGCCTTTTCTCCATATCCCTTAATTCCTTTTATATGTAAATGTCTATCTAACTGAAACTTAAATATGTTTAATGAAGTAGCCCCAACCACTTCCCTGGGTAGAGAATTCTACAGATTCACTACTCCCTGGGGAAAAATAGTTTTTCCTCATCTCCATCTTAAATCTACTCCCCTGAATCTTGAGGCTGTGTGCCCTAGTTCTGGTCTCATTACCAGTAAAAACAATTTTCCTGCCTCAATCTAATCTATCTCTTTCATAATTTTATGTTTCTATAAGATCACCTCTCATTCTTCTGAATTCAAGTGAGTATAATCCCAGACGATTTAGTCTCTCCTCATAGGTCAACCTCCTCATCTACAGGATCAACCTGGTGAGCTTCCTCTGGATTGCCTCCAAGGCCAGTATATCCTTTCTCAAGTATGGAGACCAGAACTCCACACATTACTCCAGGTACAGCCTCACCAGTAGCTTGTATAGTTGCAGCATGACTTCTCTGCTCTTGTATTCAATTCCTCTAATGATGAAGGCCAACATTCCATTTGCCTTCTTAATAATCTGTTGTACCTGTTGTGGCTTTCTGCCTACTGTAAATAAGGCCAGGTTTATGCAGTTTTCTGGGAGCTTCAAACTATTTATTCATTGTTTCATGGTCTGCATGTGAGGTTCTGCATTCACCATTACACAGGCGTCACATAGGCTGCAAGCCTCACACTGGTTTCAGTGCCCCAATGTTTCAACATAAAAACCTCCGGGCACACTTCACTTCTAGTGGTTTCAAAATAAAAGACCTGCTAATAACAGCATTGAAGATTACATCTCCCTTCAACAATAAAAATGTTATGGTACAATCTTGTGCAGAACAACCCTTTTTTTTCAATAGGTAAGTGTAACAAATCACATAGTATGTAGTATACAAGTCACAATGCAGGTAATTGCAACAGGTCGCATAACAGCCTTTTTTTTCATCGGGCAGCATACTTCATGCACCCTTTCAGTCATTTATAAGTCAAGGACTTGCCTTGGCTTAATAGCACGACCATACCTTGTGCGGGGATACAGCCCGGAGTGATCTGGTTTGCACACCAGATTGCTGTTTCCCTGGTTCGTCTTGTCCAGTGATCAGGTTGTCCTCGCTGATCTCAGGCTGCTCTATGTTGGGTATGGGCTTATCATCTCGGGTGTCAAGAAGGTGCTGTCGGTTGAGCCTGAAAGTCTGTCCATCGCTGGTTTCGATGTGGTAGCTTTGGGGGGTTTCTGTGGTTAGGATGACTGTTGCTGGTTTCCACATACCATCTTCCTGCTGGAAGTGGATTTGTGCTCCGGCATGTAGTGTTGACAGTGACCAAGCAGACTTGTTGTACTACTGTTTTTGGCATCGTTGGCTAATCTCTCTCCTTGCCTGCACTGTTCCCTGAGGGGCTACCTGAGTTTATAACTGTAGTGTTGTCATTGGTAAGATAGGGTGCAGACTGTGGCACATCTGGATTTGGGCTGGAAATTTGAGGCCATCGACTGGTGTGTTCCTATACTCCAGCAGGCTGAGGTATGGGTCTTTCTTGTCCTCTCTGTCCTTTGTGAGGATCCGCTTTGTGGTTTGGACAGTCTTTTCGGCTAGTCCGTTGCTCTGGGGATAATGCAGGCTTGAAATGACATGCTGGAAACCCCATGAGTCTGCAAACTGTTGGAATTGCCATTGGTTGTAACATGGCCCGTTGTCACTAATGACATTTTTTGGTATGCCTTGCCTAGCAAACACTGTTTTCATTTTGTGGATTACAGCGGCTGAAGTGATGCAGTGCAGGCATTCAATTTCAAAGTATCTGCTGAGGTAGTCATATATGACGATGTAGTTTTCAAAGTTCCAGGCAAATAGATCTGTTGTTGCATCCTGCCATGGGTTCTCTGGAATTGCCTGTGAGACCATGGGTTCCTTGGTGTTAGCATTGTGGTGTGTTTGGCATATGCTACACTTCATTACTGTTTCCTCTATCTGTTGACTCATGCATGGCCAAAACATTATGTCCCTAGCTTTGTGTTTGCTTTTCTCCCCTCCGAAATGTCCCATGTGTATGTGCTGTAGCATATCTGTTCTGATGTTCCTTGGAATAATTATCTTCTCCCCTTTTAGAAGGATTCCATCAGTCTCTGTGATCTCATTGCAATTGTTCCAGTATTTGCTGATGTGAGTAATACCTTTTCCTCGTCTCCGGCAAGCCTGACCGAATGACCTGCTTGAAGGTGGACAGCTGCTCATCCTGGGCTGTGGCTGCCTTGATGTCACCTAGCCGGTCTGCACTCACAGGAGCTGCACTGATGACGGTGTGTTCCTGGATCTCGGTAGCATCGGATAGTAAACTGTCCTCGTCATCTATGGATTTTCTTGACAGTGTGTTGGTTACCGGGATCTCTTTGCCTGGTCTGTGGATGAGTGTTATGCAATATTTCTGCAGCGTGAGTATCATGTGCTGTTGACATGGTGATGCATGGGCTAGTGGCTTGCGGAGTATTGTCTCTAATGGCTTGTGGTCTGATTCCACAGTTATGTGTTGACTTTAGGTGTATTCGTGGAATCTCTTACATCCGTATACGACTGCATAGAGCTCCTTTTCGATTTAGGTGTAGTTTTGCTCTGTGTTATTAAGCAGCTTTGATGTCTATGCAACAGGTCTGCCTTCCTGCATGATGGCTGTACCCAGGCCATTTTTCAACACATCCACTTGGAGTGTCACTTCCTTTTCAGGATCAAAATAGGCTAACACTGGCCCTGGTTCTGCTGTGATCGTGTCCTTCACCTGCTGAAATGCTTTCTCATGGGTTCCATCCCATTTAAACTCTGTGTCACATCTTAGCAGGTGTCTGAGTGTTGCACTCACCTCGGCCAGGTTGGGAGCGAATCTGGCAAGGTAATTCATCATGCCGAGGATCGTCTCTAGCTCTGCCTCGTTTTATGGCAGTTGAATGTCTCTGACGGCTTTCACCTTGAAAGGGTCTAGTTTCAGGCCATCGGCTGTAAGTTTAATGTCTGAAGTAGCTCACTTTGGACACACAGGTTCCACATTTGTCTGGATTTAGCCACACCCCTCTCTCTCTAGTCCGGCTGAGCATGGCTCTGAGGTTACGGTCATGCTCCTCTGTGATAGTACAGATTCTATCACCAATGTGTATATGTATAGATTGTAGTGTAGGATGACTGTGATTGGCTGAGAGTGTAGCCACACCTACTGGCAGGTCTTAAAGGATTGCTCCTACCCAGACCGGGTCATTCTGGACTACATGTGATATGCTCTGGTCTTTTAGTTAATAAAAGCCTTGGTTTGGATCAACAAGTCTTTGGTTCTTTCGACGCGCTCTACAATTTTATTAACTAAAATGTTTTGAAGGGATGGAGCGTATGCTATGGTTGGAATTCCTCGACCTCGACCTACAGTCACCGACAGCCTCGAATGACTTTAAGCACTGGGTGAGATGCTTTGAAACATACTTACAGCTCTCTGACCGTGCTGTGATAGAGGACAACCATCGATTACTAATATTGATGACAATGGTGTCCCCAAGAGTCTACCAGAGCATCCAGGACGCGACCATGAAGGTGCTGAAAGGGCTCTACGAGCGACTGGTGAACAGGGTCTATGCTTGGTTTAAACTTGCAACAAGGAGGCAACAGCCCGATGAGTCCTGTAGAGCTTATATTCAAGCACAAAGGGCAATGGGCAGGGACTGTGCCTGCACAGACAGATCTGCTGCGGAGACCACAGATGATCTCATTCGGGATGCCTATGTGGCCGAGGTTTGATCGAATGAGGTGAGGCAGCGCCTGCTAGAGCATGGGGGAGAAAACCTAAAGGACATGATCCGGATCGGAGAGACAATGGAGGATGTGGTCTTAAGTATGGTCGTGTACTCTTGGGGCTGGATCCCATGCTCTGATGTGAGTAGGATGCACTCCCTCTACCCTACTACCCCCTGGCACACCGACGACCTGTCGGCTGCAGCTACACTGCCCGATGCAACCCGAAAGTGTTATTTCTGCGGGAGGAACAAGCACAGCAGGTCCCAGTGCCTGGCGAGAAAAGCCAGGTGCCAGAGTGCCTTAAAAACGGCCACTTTGCTGTAGCCTGTCGCTCCAAAATGGCCACCGTCAAACACAGGGACTCATGTGAAGCCCAACCACCACCCTCCCATTCAAACATTTCTCCCTCAGAGCTCTCGCCTAATGAGAGTGAGGGCTCCACTGTGCAGCACTGCCTGACGTCATAGGGCAAACGCCGACCGTGGAAGGTACAAACCACCCTCGACGCAATGATGTTCACCCTCCCTCATGAAGCAAAGTCCGACCAGGCCCCAGCCCCAACCTCAACAGATGCCGCCACTGCCAACCAGGGACCCGCCGCCGCCATCACTGCTGAGCCCACCGCCAATGCTGCCAACCAGGGACCCGCCGTCGCTGCTGACCAGGGACATGCCACACCCGCCGCCACTACCAATTGGGGACATGCTGCTGTCCAGGGACACAGCGCCACAACTGACGCTACCGACCCGGTACCCACTGCCAATGACCGCCCGACTGACCACCCCACCGTCGACAGCAAGCAGCGACCCAACTCTTACTGTTGGCTGGCTGACACCCCCAGCAGGCTGCAGGCAGCAACACCAACTCCCCGATGATGTCTCTTCAGACTCAACTGTTTGCGTGACGTCATCACACACACGTTGTGTGACATCATCACGCAGGACTCCACTGTCCCCATTACAAGTCTCTACCTTAATAACCCTAGACCAGGACTTCCCCATCCCCTCACAAAAGCAACGGAACTGATTAAAGTGCATGGTCACTATACCAATTGCTTATTTGACTCGGGGTCAACTGACAGTTTTATCCGCCCAGACCTGGTTCACCGTTGCGGACTGGCTATTTTCCCCACTGCCCAGAGGATTTCATTGGTGACAAGATCGCACTCGACTGGGTTAAAGGGGTATTGTGTGGAAACCCTGAAAGTCCAGGGCATCATGTTCACAGACTTCAAACTATTAGTCCTTCCCCAATTGTGTGCCCCTGCACTGCTGGGATTGGAATTTCAGTGCCAGTTTCAAACCGTTTCCCTGCACTTTGGTGGGCCTCACGCTCCACTCTCTGTCTGTAACCACTCCACCCCAGAAGCCTCCTGTCACCGGCAGCCCAAGCCACTCACTCCCGTGCCCCAGGGCCTCATCTGTAGCCTCTCCGCTCTCTGAGTTGCTCCGCCAGTGCTCTTCGCAAACCTCACCCCTGGCTGGAAGCCTGTGGTCATCAAAAACTGGCAATATAGTTATGGACACAGGAAATTTATCACAAGTGAGCTGCGCAGACTGGTGGACAAGGACATTATCGAACCGAGCTCAAGTACATGGAGGGCTCAGGTGGTGGTTGTTAAAAATGGGGAGAAGCCGTGGATGTTGGTGGACTACAGCCAGGCAATTAACCGCTTCACACTTCTGGATGCGTACCCCCTTCCATGGATCAAAGATATGGTGAATCAGATCGCCCAGTACCATGTATTCTCCATCATTGGTTGGTTCAGCCTATCACCAGCTCCCGATCCACCGAGAAGACCGACCTTTCTCGGCCTTCGAAGTGAATGGGCGGCTGTATCAATTCCTCAGGGTACCCTTTGTGGTCAAAAATGGCCTTGAGGTCTTCCGGCGGGAAATGGACAGGATGGTGGATCAGAACGGGCTGTCTGCTACTTTCCTGTATCTGGACAATGTCACCATCGGCGGCCACGACACGCAGGACCACGATGCCAAGCTAGACAAATTTCTTCAAACTGCAACTCGGCTGAACTTGACCTACAATTTCAACAAGTGTGTCTTCAGGACCACTCAGCTCGCAATTCTGAGTTGTGTGGTGGAAAACGGGATGGTCATGCAGGATCCTAACCGCATGCGTCCCCTCATGGACTTCCCCACCCCCCCACACCCAGAAGGCACTCAGACGCTGGCTGGGCTTTTTCTCCTACTATGCCCAATGGGTTCTACACTATGCCGACAAGGCACAGCCACTCATCAAGACCACCTCCTTCCCCCTGTCAACTGGAGCCAGAGCGGCCTTCAACCGCATCAAATTTGACATTGCTGCTGCAATGCTGCACACCATGGAGGAGTCCATTCTGTTCCAAGTCGAGAGTGATGCGTCCAACTTTGCACTGACAGCCACTTTGAACCAGGCCAGCCAGCTGGTAGCCTTCTTCTCCAGAACCCTCCAGGGACCTGAGAGCCAACACTCCTCTCTCAAGAAGGAGGCCCAAGCCATAGTCGAAATAGTATGTCGTTGGAGGCAGTACCTCACTGGCAGGTGCTTTACACTGCTGACTGACCAACGCGCGGTCTCCTTCATGTTTAGCAATACCCAGTGAGGTAAGATCAAGAATGACAAAATTACCAGGTGGAGAATCGAGCTCTCCACCTTTAATTATGACATACTGTATCGGCCTGGTAAACTCTATGACCCTCCAGATGCGCTCTCCAGGGGGACTTGTGCGAACATACAACTGGACAGTCTGCAGAGACACCACGAGGATTTCTGTCATCCAGGGGTAACTAGGTTCGCACACTTTGTCAAGCTCGCAACCTGCTCTACACGGTTGAGGAGATTCGCTCCATGACCCGAGCCTGCCTGGTGTGCGCTGATTGCAAGCCCCACTTCTTCTGTCTGGAGAACACCCACATCATCAAAGCCACCTGCCTCTTTGAATGTCTCAGCGTGGACTTCAGGGGGCCCCTACTGTCGACCAACCATAATACCTACATCTTTACGGCCATTGACGAATACTTCCCATTCGCTGTGCACTGCTCGGACATGACCGCCTCCTCAGTCATAGAGGCTCTGCACAGCATCTTCGCCATCTTTGGGTACCCCACTTACATCCACTGTGACAGGGGGTCCTCGTTTATGAGCGTAGAGCTGCGGCAGTACCTCCTGGAGCATGGTATTGCTTCAAGCAGGACCACCAGCTATAACCCACGCGGTAATGGGCAAGTCAAAAGGGAGAATGCCACCATTTGGAAAGCGGTTACGCTTGCCCTCTGGTCCAAAGGTCTCCTCACCTCTTGCTGGCAGGATGTGCTCACTATTGCCCTACACTCCATCCGCTCCCTCCTATGTACTGCGTCCAACACCACCCCCTATGAAAGAATGTTCTTTTTCACGAGGAAATCCAAATCATTAACAATCATGCCAGCGTGGCTCACGGTTCCCAGGCCAGTCCTCCTAAGATGCCACGTCCGGTACTCAAAGAATGACCCCTTGGTTGACCAAGTGACTCTGCTTCATGCGAACCCGCATTATGCCTACATTGAGTACCCAGATGGGCGGGAGAACACAGTCTCAGTAAGGGACCTAGCCCAAGCCAGATTGTTTCCAACCCAACCTCCCCCAAATCCTTCTCCCCTAGGTCATGTGCTTGAACAGAGGGACCAGCACCACCCCACCAGCTCAGGCCAGACTGTCGACAACGCCATTGGGGAATTGAGTGAAGCAGGGGCCACACTCTACGTGCCTGCCAGCGACATCTCCAGCGACCCCAGTCTCGGCACCACAGCGATCATGACGGATGGTCAGGCTCACTGACCGGTACAGCCCCTAAATTCCACTCAGCCCTATTTTTATTTTTCTTTTTCCTTTTATACAGCCCTCCATCCACCCTGGGGTCAGTTCTCAAAGAAGGGGTGAATGTGATAATACAGGTTCAATCACCAATGTGTATATGTACAGATTGTAGTGTAGGATGACTGTGATTGGCTGAAAGCATTGCCACGCCTACTGGCAGGTCTTAAAGGATTGCTCCTAGCCAGACCAGATCATTCTGGACTGGTTGACCTACATTGTGATATGCTCCAGTCTTTTAGTTAATAAAAGCCTTGGTTTAGATCAACAAGTCTTTGGTTCTTTCGATGCATTCTACAACCTCTCTTGTCTTTCCGAACATGATGAGGTCATTCATGATGCCAGCCACTCCATTGAGGCCCTCGTATATTTCGTCTCCCCTCCTCTGGAACTCGTCCTGGGCAGATGCAATGCCAAAGGGCAGTTTGAGAAAACGATATCTGCCATAGATGGAGTTGAATGTAATGAGCAGGGACGATTCCTCACTGAGTTTGATTGCCCAATAGCTTGATCTTGCATCTAAGATGCTGAAATATTTTGCCCCAGCTAGTTTGGATGTTACATCCTCAAGTGTGGGTAGGGGATAGTATGGCCGTAGTATTGCTTTGTTCAAAGTTCGTGTGTCCAGGCATACTCAGAGCTTGTGTATTTTTGGCTTCTCACATGTTACCAGGGCATTAACGCTCAGTCACTTTACAAATTATGCCATCCCTTTCCATGTTGTCTAACTCTGTTCTTAAGCATTCTCTTAGGGCAAATGGTACCCTCCGTGGCGGGCAAATCACTGGTGCTTCACTAAGGTCTATCCTAAAACTACACTCACCCTGGAATTCACCGATGCCTTTGAAATATCTGTGTACTCATTCAGTATGTTGCACTCTTTCTCACTGGTGTCGGTGACCACATATACCACCTTGATGAGTCCCAGGGCTTCACACACTCTGTAACCTAGGATGGGTGGGCCGTTGCAGTCTACTATGTAGAACTTATGGGTGGTTGACTTGAATAAGATACAAGAATCTTCCTACCAGGATGCAGTAGCCATTCACTTTCAGCAGGTGCCCCCCATAGCCAAGTAACTTACGCTTGTCAGTCTTTAGTGGTATGCAGGGCATGAGCTTGTAAAAGTCTTTTGCAGGTATCACGCTCATTTGTAAAAACATAGAAAATAGGTGTAGGAGTAGGCCATTTGGCCCTTCAAGCCTACTCCATCATTCATTATGGTCATGGCTGATCAGTACCCAGTTCCTGCCTTCTCCCCATAACCCCATGATCCCCTTGGCCACAAGGGCCAAATCTAACCTGCACTTAAATATTGACAGGGAACCGGCCTCAACTACTTCCTGTGGCAAAGAATTCCACACATTTACCACTCTCTGAGAGAAGAAAATTTTCATCTCAGTCCTAAAAAAATTCCCTCTTATCAAGCTATGGCCCTTAGTTCTGGTTTTTCCCAGTATTTACACTGTTCAAGTTCCCGCCATTTTTGATGATTGTGTCATCCATATGAATAACAACAGCGGGCGGGAACATCCATGCATATGAATGGCCTTCTTCCCCAGCCTGTTTCTGCTGAGTTAGCTGGGCAGCTTAACCAATGCCATTTTAGGTCTGTTGGTCTGATACTGCCCAGTTTCTACCTCCGCCGGTTCATTGTCTTGGGAGTCGCTTTAGTGATCTCTGTCCACATTTCCTGCCGTGCGATGTGCTGGCCCAATCTCCACAATTGCCGGCCGCCACATGACACCCCCCTCCAGACCCAGCATTACAGTCTATAGTATCCGTAGGAATAGCCCCAAAGTCTTTTGTGGTCTGCTTCTGCGTTGATGTGTTGGTGTCTCCATGGGTTCTGCTCATTACATTCAGCTTCATCTATGGCAGATATTGTTTTCTCAAACTGTCGTTTGGCATTGCATCTGCCCAGGACGAGTTCCAGAGGAGGATAGACGAAATATACGAGGGCCTCAATGGAGGTCCTAATAAAATGAGTGAGCTTAACCTGCCACACTGTGTGTATGCGTGTTTCTTTGTAGCAGTCAGCTACACCTGTAGTATTAGGAAGTTGTCTGCTCTTGTGGAGATTTATGAGTCCCATACATCACCACCCCCCCTCATGGATCCCAATCCCAAAGCCTGGTTCTCAGAAGCCACTGTCAGTAACCAGTGGCCTGGGGTGTGGCCATCGGCGGCCAATCCCAACACAGGTTAACCGCTCTGGTTTCTAAACTGCAAAATATAAGTTGCAACATGGTTTTTCCTGGCTCCATATCATAAAAGCATCTTTAAAATGTTCTTTTTTAGTGAGGTTGCACCAAGTACTGATGGTGGGTATAATTACTTTCCATGAAATATCCCTTTCTAATAAAGTTTCATTTTTCCATACAGGAGCAGAATTAAAGTAATGCTCGTAAACATGATGACCTTTTTCAACCAATTCCTGGCAATTGAATCAAGGTGGTTAAATAGATATGAAATACAAATGATTTCTTTGAGTTTATTTTACTATACATTTCAGACATGGTTGAATAGCACATTTCCAGTTCATTGGTTTCCTAAGCTCTTAAATTAGAGATCATTTAATTGCTATGCATGTTATGACATCAGACGAATCTGGCTGTGGGGCTGTTGCTACAGTTGAACTTAATACATAATCTAATTGATTCTCTAGTGTCAATGTGCAATTATTCTTAAAAAAAACTAATCACAACTAAACAAATAATTAAAGCAATTGCGTTTGAAGAGTTACTGATATTCAAGTTAAATTTTCACCTTTATTTGTCATTCATACCATGCATTGAATGGTAAAGATGAGAGAGCATTTCTACAGTTCCACAGAGCAGATTTACATAAATAGATGTTAAAATATTAAGTCATACACATTGAAGTCCATGGTACATTGTCCATATATGTTCAGGAAATTCAGGAGTCTGACGGCTTCGAGGAAAAAATGATTGCACATTTGGGACATAAGGGCCCAATTGCTCCAGTACCTCGTACCAGATGGCAGAAGGGAGAAAAGTTTATGAGAGGTGTGTGAAGTTCTTCACAATGTTTATTGCTTTCCGCATGCATTGTGAGTTGTAAATGTCCATCATGGGAGGAAGAAAACCACCAATGATCTTTTCCTCTGACTTCACTATCCTCTTCAGGTTCTTATGTTCTGAGGTGGTACAGCTTCCAAACCAGGAAGTGATGCAATTGCTCAGAATGCTCTTGATACATCTTCTGTAGAATGCAGTGAGGATGGAGGGTGAGAGATAAACTTTCCTCAGCCTTCGGAGGAATTAGAGGCACTGTTGGGCTTTCTTGCCTATGGAGCCAGCATTTACGGACCAGGTGACATTCTCCACCATGCACACTGTAGCATGAATAAAAGCTCTCACAACTGGTTGGAGAACATATGCTTTTATAACTGAGGGTAGGGTCTTACAGTGGTCTTCAGAAGGGATCAGGGTTGAGGCAGAAAACCAGGGTTATATATGGGCAGATGGGGGCAGAGCCAGGAGACGGAGCCAGCCATCAGAATAACACACCACCAGTGAATCTCAGTTCACTGTACACACCAAGGAATTTGGTACTCTTGATGACCTCAACGGTCAGTGGAGAGTGATCCCCCGGGTTCTTGAACAGCATTCGAACATACATGTCCTTATTTTCCAGGTGGGTGAGGGCCAGATGGAGGGCAGTGGTGATGTCCGTAGAAAGGTTGGATCTATATGTGACCTGCAAGGTGTCCAGTGACAGGAGCAGCAAGAGCTTGAAGTACTAATCAGATTCAGATTTCAGATTTATTATGAGTACATACATGACATCACATATAACATTGGGATTCCTTTTTCCTGCCAACACAGCAGATTTGCCATAATTGGTAGTGCAAAAAATAAACTGTACACAACATAAACATGTAAACAAATAAAAGTACTGTAAACAGATAATGAATGTAAACAAACTGACTGCAATACAGAGAGAACAAAAGAAAATTAATAAAGTGCACAAGTAAAAGTCCTTAAATGAGTCTCTGATTGAGTCTTTTGTTCAGGAGTCTGATGATGAAGGGGTAGCAGCTGTTCTTGAACCCGATAGTGCGAGTCTTGTGGCACCTAGACCTCTTTCCTTATGGCAGCAGCTGAAACAGAGCTTATGCTGGGTAGTGTGGGTCTTTGATGATTGCTGCTGCCCTCCGATGGCTCCCTGTTGATATAGTCAATAGTGGGGAAGGTTTTGCTTGTGGTGTCCTGGGCTCTGTCCATTGCCTTTTTGAGGGATTTAAGCTCTGGAGTATTGTTGTTCCAACAATACCAGACCATTATGCAGCCAGTCAGTAATTTCCAGAGTTTATGATGTTGTGCAAAACCTCCGCGAATTCCTGAGTAAGTTGAGGCACTGACGTGTTTTCTTCACGGTGTCATTGGTGTGTTGTGTCCAGGAAAGATCCTCTGAGATAGTGACTACCAAGAATTTAAATTTGTTCATCTTCACCACCTCTGATTCCCCAATGATCTCTGGAATGAATACCTCTGACTTTCTTTTCCTGAAGTCAACAATTAGCTCTTTAGTTTAGGTAACATAGTGAGTCCAAGGTTGTTGTTGGTGTCCCATTCAACCATGTTTTCAATCTCCCTCCTATATGCTGACCCATATCCCCTTCCTTGATACAACCCACTATGTCAGCAAATTTGTAGATGGTGTTATTGTCATACTGAGCTACACTGTCGTAGGTGTAAAGTGAATAGAGCAGAGGGCTTTGAACACAGCCCTGTGGTGCTCCAGTATTGATGGAGATTGTCGAGGAGATGTTCTTACCAATCCTCACTGATTGTAGTCTGGAGATGAGGAAATCCATGATCCAATTGCACAGTGGGGTGTTAGCACCCTGGTCTTGGAGCTCACTGATCAGTTTTGAGGGGATGATGGTGTTACATTCATTTTTAATGCCTTATAGTTCTTGAACAAAGTAAATTCTGCAGCCATCAGATTTGTTTGATTCAAATCAAAATAATAAAAATCACTCCCTTTTTAAGAAACTAACAAATATTTTACCTACAACGCCATTAGGAAACTAACTCCACTTATAAAAAATTATGACTGTCCCTGGTTTCAACAAAATAAACTGTCTATTGGTAGGAAACATAATCACATCAAGAGATTAGTTTGTGTTTGCCAGTCAGGCCACTCAGGGCTGATATTTTAAAATCAGTGAAGAAAATCTGAATGAAAATGAAGGAAAAGGAAATAAAAACAAGCAAAGAAGAATCTTGTCAAATGCTCCTAAATACGAAATTTCTTGGAAGATCATTGCTTCCTGTTGGAATGGATTCTCTTTCCTGAGCATCAGAAGAAAAAAAAGGCAGGCTGTAACAAGAACTTAATCCAGCAGTCACCTGGAGAAGTTCATGCTTCAGATGAAAAGGTGATGAGAAGGCAGAAGACTGGGTGAGAGGAAATTAATGTGTGAAATTAATGTGTGCGGAAAAAGCTGCTTCCCAAGGTGGCTGCAGCTCTTTGCCAACTAACACTGGATGATCAAGGAAAGCCCCCTTGGAATATATCTACATGATACGGAATCCCAGAGGATCTGGTTTTCCATCTTCCTTGTTGGTGATAGATCAGCTCTCTGTCCAATCTTTCCACTAGAATTGCAGGTTTCTATTTGCATTGGAGTGAATCACATCCCCGAGGAAACAATAAATGTGCCAGTAAATGCATAACAAGATAATCTGATTCAGTTTCATTGTTCGCTATTAATTACTTTGCTGTCATTTCAATGCAACATCATTATCATTGTGCACAATCATGGACATAGACAAACAGCTTTTTTGCTCAATATATTGAAAAGTAATCATTATCAAAATAGTATCAGACCAACCAAGCCTTTATACACATTTATATTAATGATCAAATCCAAAATGAAGCTGTTGACACAATCCGTTAATTATTCAAATGGGAGATGAATGAAATGGAATAGTGTTGTCTTGCAGACAATTGACAGTAAATAACGGAAGCTTATGATGAAATGAAGTAAGACAAAATTAATTATAAAATGGCTGGCTAATAAATACTGCATGACTTTCTGCTGATTCCATGGTTGGGGCGAATGAAATTGTTTTTCTCAGCAAGATTGTTTTCATAATTGAATGATCACTTGTCATGTAAGAGCAAAAGGACGATAAACCCTATAAGACAGAGGAGCAGAATTAGGCTCTCCATCACATCGAGTATGCCCCACCATTCAATCGGGCATGACAGAGCAAACTTGAGAACCCCCTTTCCAGTGTATCTATTCCATGATACATCACCAGAGTGGGAGAATTGTGAAATAAGTTCACCTCACTCTCGAACTATCCACCACCCATGCTCCTAACGCTATCCCCTCCCCAACTCCCACCATCCCTAACCCAAAAGTTACTCTTACTTCTGCTTAAAATTAAAACCTACCTGAGTAGTAGAGAACCAAAGAATATTCCAGCACAGAAAAATAGGCCCTTTGGCCCTTCAAGTTTGTGCAAAACAATTATTCAGCCATCCCATTGACCTGCATCCAGTCCATAGCCCTCCATACTCTTCCCATCTATGTACATGTTGATTTTTTTTCTTAAATGTTAAAAGTGAGCCAGCTGAAGTGGTGAATGCCAGCTCATTCCACATTCCCACTACTTTCTCTGTTCCCCCTAATATTTCCCTTAAACCTTTCACCCTTAACCCATGTTGCCTGGTTTGTATCTCACCTAACTTCTGTGAAGAAATCCTACTTATATTTCTCTATATATATCCCTCATAAATGTGTATATCTCGAGCAAATCTACCCTCATTCTTCTAGGCTCCAGGGAATAAAGTCCTTACCTGTTTAACCTTTCCCCTCTAACTCATTTCCTGAAGTCCCTCTTTCAGATATCTTTATTGATATCTTTCCTGTAGTTAGGTGACCAGAACTGTACTCAATACTCCAAATATGGCCTCATCATTGCCTTAAGTGATCCCAAATCTTCTACTCAATACATGGATTTATGAACACTAATATGTAAAATGTTCTCTTCACAATCCTGTCGACTTGTGATGCCACTTTCAGGGAATTATGCATCTGTATTTTCAGATCCCTCTATTCTATCATACATCTCAATGCCCTACCATTAAGTGTATATATCCTACCTTGGTTTATCCTTCCAAACTGATACATCTCACATTTTTCTGCATTAAATTCCATCTGCCATTTTTCTTCCCATTTTTCCAACTGGTTCAGATCCCTCTACAAGCATTGAAAGCCTTCCTCACTGTCCACAAAGCCTCCAATCTTTGTGTCGTCTAAAAACTTGCTCATCCAATTTACCATATTGTCATCTAGATCATTGTTGTAAGTGACAAACAACAGTGGTCCCAGCACTGATGCCTGAGGTACACAACTATTCACAGGCCTTTATTCCAAGAAGCAATCATCCACTACCACTCTCTAGCTTCTCCAGTAGAGTCAATGTTGAATCCAGTTTACTATCTCACCATGAATACTGAGCATCTGAACCTTCCTGAGTAATCTCTCATGTGGAATCTTGTCAAAGGCCTTACCAAAATCCAAGCATTTCCTTCCTTCCTGTTAACCTCCTCAAAAAACTATAAGATTGGTTGAACATGACCTACCACACTCAAAGCCATGTTAACTAATGTTGCGAGCCCAGAGAACCCCAAAACCCAGCAGCAATAGATATTCACCAAGAGAAATGATTGCTTAAACAAAAGTTGTTTTAAATTATCTTTAAACATGAAAATAGAATCAAACTTTAACTTATCACTATTGACTTTCTTAAACTATCTTAGCCCCCTTCTAATTCTAAGCGCACGTGTATGTAATGTGTGTGTACGTTCAGAAAAATATTTTGGTTTACTATCCAATCTCACTTCTGATTCCTCCAAATTCACTGATGGCAGGCAATTCTTATACTGTGCATAGAATTTAACATATATAAAGTTCATGAGGCTTTGGTGCTTGAAAAGTAAATGGCTACTGCTCAGGAAGGTTCTTGTCGGTTTTCAGAGAGTGATTTGTTGTATAATGGACTCCCAGCCACTTGATGAAACTTTCCCCCTTCAGGGTTCTCCAGATGATTACCTCTTTCTTTCAGGTCACCAGAGGGTGTGTTTTTGTTTCTCTTGTTCCAAGTGAAACATTAGACAGCCAGTCCTCTCCTCTTGCATGAACCACAAGGGCTTTGACCAGGCTGAATCAAGCATTTTCAACCTGTCTTCCACAAGCTTGCCAGCTTGTCCTGTTCCAGTCCCAGCTGCTATTGCTGGCTGTAACACTGTAGAAGTGATGTTTCTGTCTCTTTCTTTCTATCTCTCTCTCTCTGAGAGAAAGCCTGTTTCATTCTCTTTAAACAGCTCCAGACAATCTGCGGCACCAACAAGATCTTTCATCTGTTGCCTTTTTGTAAACAACAATCCATCAGTGAAGTCTCTTGGGCACTCTCCAAAGCTCTTGCAAAAGCTGTAGAGCCGATATGTCTAGCATTAGCAAAACTCCAGTACAGGTACACGATCCTTTATCCAGAACCCTTGGGGGACAGTGTGTTCCAAATTTAAGATTTTTCTGGATTTCAGAAAGTCAGATTTAAGCCCATCTGAATTGTGCTGCCACATCCACCCCTACAGCCTTCCAGTCACCCTGCCATCTCCCCCCAACCCCCTTGGCTGCCCAACTCGCGCTGCTGGTCTCTTGCCCACCCAACTTGCGCTGCTGGTCTCTCGGCCGCCCAACTTGTACTGCCAGTCTCCCGGCCACCTGACTCGCTCTACTGGTTTCTTGGCCGCCCGACGCATGCTGCCGGTCTTTCCCTCCTCTCACCCACCCGACTCGTGCTGCCGGTCTCCTGGCAGCCTGACTTGCTTTACCGGTCTCTTAGCCATCCAACTCGCACTGCCGGTCTCCCCCCCACCCCCCCACCTGCCTGAATGGTGCTAACTCCTCTCTCCCCACTTGCCTGATTTTTGAGATTTTAGATGTCTGGATAAAAGATTTCTGTACCTGTATTTCAAATATGATCTGATTTAAAGTGTTTGTTTGTAGCCTACTCTAACAAACTTTTCCCAATTTATCTCTCAAAAACATATCTATATTACCTGTCACACTATCCCTAATCAATTCCTGGCTATTCAAATACTTATATAGCGTATCTATTTGAATACCTTCCAATAATTTACCTACTACTTATGTCAGGGTTACTGGCCTATAATTTCCAAAGTTACTTCTGGAGGATTTTTCAAACAACAATCCTCCAGCACCTCACCAGTGGCAAAGAACATTTTAAATATTTCTGTCAGAGCAATTTCTACACTAGCCTCCCTCAAGGTCTGAGAGAATTTCTTGTCAGGCCCTGGGATTTATCCAACCTTATTTGCTTTAAGTCAGTAAGCACTTACTCAACTTTAATCTGTATAGGGTCCATCACTTCATTGCTTGTTTTGCTTACTTCCATAGACTCTGTGTCAGTTCCTTGAATAAATACTGATAATAAAAAGCATTTAAGATCTCTCCCTTCTCTTCTAGCTCCATTGATAAGTGACCAATTTTGTCCCTTACTATCCTTTTCCTCTTAATATACCTGTATACCTGTATAAATATTCCTTCACATTGTCTGCCAAAGTAACCTCTTGTCTTCTTTTAACCTTCCTGATTTCTTCCTTGAGTTTTTTCTTGCATTTTTTGTACTCCTCGTGCCTCATTTGCTCCATGTTGCCTATACCTGTTATACACATCTCTCTTCTTCTGAACCAGATTCTCAATATCCCTCAAAAACCAAGGATAACAATGCCCTGCTAACTTTGCCTTTGATCCTGACACGAACATACAAATTCTGTACTCTCAAAATTTTGCTTTGGAATGACTTCTGCTTACATTACGCATCTTTACCAGAAAACCAACTTTCCCCAATCCACGCTTTAAAGTTCCTTTCTCATTTTGTCAAAATTGGCCTTTCTCTAGTTTAGAATCTCAACCCGAAGTCCAGTCTATCCATATCCATAATTAACTAATGGTTAATCACTGGACCCAAGATTCATACACATTCTTCTGTCACCTGTCTTGCCTTGTTCCCTAATAGAAAATCCAGTATTGCATTCTCTCTAGTTGGTACCTCTATATATTGAATTAGAAAACTTTCCTGACTACATTTGTTAAGCTTCCACCCATCTAGCCCTTTTACAGTGTGGGAGTCCCAGTCAAAATGTTGAAAGTTAAAATCTCCTACCATCATAAGTTTCCTGCAGCTGTCTGCTCTCTCTCTCTCTCAAGAGATTTGCTCCTCCAATTCTCATTGACTATAGGAATACAACCCATGAGTGTGGTCATACCTTTCCCATTCATCAGCTCCATCCATATAGCCTCAGTAGACAAGTTCTCTGGTCTGTTCAGTCTGAGCACAGCTGTGATATGTTCCCTGATGAGCAATGGCACTCCTCCTCCTTTCACCCCTCTCACTTTATCGTATCTGAATCAATGGAACCCAGGTACATAAAGCTGCCAGTCCTGCCCCTCTTGCAATCAGTTTCAGAAATTGCTACAATGTCATATTCCATGTCAAAATCCACGCTCTAAGCTCATCTGCCTTTCATTAATTGAAATAGATGCACCTGAGAACAATTCTATTATGTACAACCCTGATTTCTGATTTTACATGCAGTCTTCACGTAATCATTTTCTTCCTCCACTCCTCTATCTTCTCTGGCACTCTGGTTCACATACCCCTGCAAATCCAGTTTAAACCCCTCTAAGAGCAGCACTAGCAAACCTTCCTGAAAGGATAATGCAAACTATCCTGTTGGAGCAGGTCCCACCTTCCGTGGAAGAGCCCAATAATTCAGAAACTGAAGCTTTCCCTTTCACACCATCTCTTTAGCCATGTGTGAAACAGCAATCCTAAGATCACAACCCTGGTGTTTTTGTCCTTCAACTTGGCTTCTAACACCCTGAACTCTTTTTGCAGGGACTTCATCAATGTTCCTACATATGCTATTGGCCCCTACATGGACCACACCCTCACCCTCCCTCCTGACAATTCTGTAAAATTGATCTGCGTATCATGGACTCCGGCACGACGGAGGCAACATACCATCTTGGATTCTTGATCTCTTCCACAAAACTTCTTATCTGTCCCCCTAACTATGGAATTCCATATCACTACAGCTCACCTTTTTTCCTCCTTTCCCTTCTTAGCCACAGGTCCAGATTCTGTGCCAGAGATCGGAGCGCTCAGACTTGTCCATGGAAGGCCATCCCCTTCAACAGTATCCAACATTTTATATTTGTTGCTACAATTTCACAAATTTGCAAATGAGATCCTCAATTTTTATGAACAGGAACTCAATACATAAATGACATATGATGTTGTCTTATAATTATCTTTTTTTATTGTAATTCTTGGATTTGCGAAGATGAATACATTAGAAGAAGATACATAATAGTATCAGGAAGTGACACCTGGATATATGAAAAATTTTGGAAATTTATGTAGCAAGCAGAAGAAATAAAGGAAGTCAATTGATGTGGACTTCCAGTAAATCCTGAATAATTTCTTAAAGAGGAATAAAATCACATTGAGGGTAATATATTGGCATCAATTGATATTTAACTATTAAACAGAAAATTGAAAATAGGGACACACCCATAATTTTCTGATGATCCGGAGATCAATACAGGGATTCCTGTGTTCACAATTTCTATCAATAATTTGGGTAAGACATCTGATAAAATATGTTCAAATTTTATATTGATTTAAGTGTCAGTATGGCTGGGAAAGTTGTGCAAAGAGGCTTCAGGGGATAGTGACATGTTGAATCAGTGAATAAAGATATGGTAGATGAAATATAGATTGAAATATGATGAAATCATTCGGTTTAGTGGGATGAAAAAATAGAATGATGTTGTAGTGTTCAAAAATTTAGGTGTACGTACAGGAATTAGAGTAAGCTGCAAGGCAGATTCAGCAAGCAATTAGAAAGGCAAATGGTACATTAGAACAAAATATAAATAGCTGCAGGCATTCAGCAGGTTGCGCACTGCCTATGGAGGAAATAAATAGTTGATATTTCAGAGGTCAAGTCCATGAATAGTCCTGTCAACATCAACATAATATGTCATATTCAAAGAAAGGGCAGAGGAAATAAGACCCCTCACATCCTTCAATGCGTGATCTGATGTACTGAATAAAATACTATAAAAAATGAATCAAAGTTCCATATACTTCAATAACTTGCTATACCACCACATTTCCTAATAAGCAGCCTTCTTCTTAGAGTTTGGGCCTTCACATGAACTCTCTGTGAGGATGTCTGCTCTGCTGAAGTAAACAGAAGTGTACACATCGCCTTAGTAGTGAAGGAAAGTGTTGGGAAATGTCAAAATGGGTGAGTTCCCCTCAGGAATCAGACAGGTCCTGGTGTATGAGAGAAAACTTCCTGGTGTTGTGTCAGAAGAGATTTTACCCAAGGCTGTGACATTTTGCAAAGGACATAACTATGCAGGTAGCAGAGAGAAAAAAAATGTAATCCAATTTCCTTCTCAATTTAGTTGATAGAAACTATAACTGAAATAGAGCATGAAAGAATTTCCATCTACATTGCATTTTTATTGAACCACTTTATGCTGAACATTGCAGACCTATTTTCTAATAATAATGCATATTCATCTTTTCACAGACAGGATTTGCTTTGTAATGGAACAGCTGCTTTAGGAAATAAATTTAAATCAGTAAGGTGTGGTTTAAAATTAGGAGACTGCTAATTATAAATTGGTTCTTGCATGTTTGGTTGTGCAAGAAACTGGAATTAATATATTATCATCTAATTGTTTTTTAGAGAACTTGCAACAGACTTGTCAATGAGCAATGATGTACTGAAACATCCAAATGCATATATACATAATTATTATGTTACTATTAGCATTTGTTTTCACTTTGCTTTGTCATTAAAGACTATAAAATGATAATCACCGACAAAATTAATGTCTTCCAATGGTTGTCTTTAACTGCAAATGTGATCATGGGTAACATATTTCAAACTCCTCCCTAGATGAGGAAGTTTTTATGCCTTATGACACTTAAACAAGAAATGTTGTTTGAACTCTTTTTGTTTTTGGTTTGTGAATAATCATACTGACTTCATTTTAATAAAGATAAACTGCCAGAGTAAATGAACATTTGGTCCATTAACTATTGTGTACATCTTTTCGATGACTAATTGTCTTTGAAACCATTGTGCACATTATAAGATTTCAAATAATTTTGAAATTGTTTCATAACTAATTTCTCTCCTTTTATCTCCTCTGAAAAGCACACAGGCTCCAAATCTTAATTTATCTGACTTCTTGTTGCCTCAATTAATGAGCCATTGTGGAGGAAATGAAAGTGCATGGGAAATAACGGTATCTTTCATCATTTACATTTCATGAGATTACAAAATAGATCACAGCACAGACGCAGACCAGTGATTCATCTGATTTTTCTGATGTCCATGATCCACACAAGCTTCTTCTTCATATATTATCTGACCCATTCCGCATTTTTTTCCCATTCCTCTATGCCCACTGCCTCTTAAGAGTGCATAGCCCAGTGCCCTAGCTCCCTCAATTCTGAGGAAGATTTTAACTGAATTTATTTATTATTCCCATATATTCTTGGAACATGGGAGAAAACCGGAGCACCCAATGGAAATCTACATGATCATGGGGAGAATGTACAAACTCATTACAGACAGCAGCAGATTCAAACCTGAGTCTTAATTTGCAATTTCTTGATCAATTCCAATTTTGTTGCCACTATATGTATTCCAAGGTATGCCAAAGTAGATGTTACAAGGTTTTGGTAAAATTACCATTAGACACCTATTGCTTCTTCGGCAATGCAACCAATATTTTTTTAGGCTGCAAGTGTGACTGTACTATACACATTCCAGGTGTAATCTTTTTTTGTAATATTTTATTTATCATTTTAAATATATTTAACAATCAATAATCAGACGGAATACAAAACATCAAGAGAACGGCTCCTTCCAGAGAAGGAATGAAGAAAAAGAAACCCAAAAATAGACCATCACATAAGACACAATAATACCACAGTGTTAGAATCTTTACTGAGGTCTACTGGCTACCCAGTAGCAATTGTAACTCTATATTGTTACCTATAAGCTCTAAATAAGACTGCCAGATTTTTAAGAAGGTGATATATCCCTTCCTGAGATTATATGTGATCTTTTCAAGTGAGATGCAGCTATTCATCTCTTAAAACCACCTATCCATGAGGAGATGGGAGTCAGGCTTCCATGTTACTGCTATACATTTCCTAGCCACACATAAGGCAATTTCAGTAAATTTAATTTGAGAATTAGTTAATGATCTACCAACCGTGATAAAGTTCTTCAAAAAACAAAGCTCTGGGTCTACTGGGAAGGTGACTCCTGTGATCTGAGTTAGGGTATCACAGAGGGCATACCAGAGGTGCTTCAACTTTGTGCAAAGCCAGGTAGAATGTGGTGAATGTCTTCACCACACCTAATAATTCTGATAATTCAGGTTTATATTGATGTAATTACTGTGGGGTGAGGTACAGTTGATGGAGAAAATTATAATGGACCAATCTATACCTGGCATTGATAGCAGCCATCAAAGTTCCCTGACAATGATCTGATGAGTTGTTTGTCAATTGTTGTGTCTAGATCTGATGCCTATCTCACCCTAGACTCATGTAAATTTGGCTTTTGGCTCTCATTCATCAATAAAAATACATTCTAGAAATATATTTATATATGTTTCCTTCATGGAGTAGTTTCTCCTCTTCAGTGAGTCCGGTAGAGTCATTTCAGGGCCCAAATTGGCCCTAAGGAAAGATCGTAACTGGAGATAGCAAAAAAGGTTCTTATTGGACAAGTCATTTTTTTTGTCATCTGTTCAAATGACATAAAAAGTCCTTTTTCATAACAATCTTCCAGATGTTGTATCCCCTTATGATACCAGGCTTCCAAAACGTTATTGTTCAAAGTCATGGGTATGTTCATTTTGTCTTAAAGGTATCTCCGATGACAATCCTCTTTTCAGTCCAGAGCCTCCACAGGTCTCACCCCATATTTTAACCAAGTGTTTTAAAAAGGCGTTGTCTATTCTGCTGGCTATAATTCTGGAATTTCATTTACACATAAAATCATTATACACCTTCTCTTTTAGAGAGTGCATTCCAATTTGTACCCAAGAGGGAGTATCATCCTTCTCAAAAAATGAAGAAATGAATTTCATTTGAGCCACCAAATAATACTTTTTGAAACTAGATAACTGGATGGCTCCTAATCTAAAATCCCATGTTAACATCTCCATAGATATTCTGGGTACCCTACAGTTCCAAATAAATTGCCCAACATGCTTATTAAGAGTTTTAAAAAAGGTTTGAGGTAGTGGAATTGGCAAGGACTTGAAAAGGTATTGCAATCTTGGCAATATATTGATCTTTACACAGTTGACCCTGCCAAATAAGAGTGATGGGCAAATTCATCCACCTACTCAAGTCTTGTTCAATTTTACTAAGTAGTGGGAAGTAATTGAGTTTGTATAAATTCTGAAGATTATCAGCCACCATTATTCCAAGATATTTGATGCCACCCGAGGGCCATTTGAATGGACTTGTTTGCTGGTACTCAGTGTTATCAAAATTTGTTAGTGGGATGATTTGACTTTTTCCCCAATTTATCTTGTATCCTGAAACTTCACCAAAAGCTTTTAATAGACTTTGTAATTTAGTAAGGCAATTAGACAGATCTGTTAAATACAGGATTACATCATCTGCCATAAGATTAATTTTGTGGTTTGTCTGACCCACCATAAAACCGCTTATCTCTGGGTCTTGTCTAATTCCCTCTGCCAAGGGCTAAATGGAGATAAGGGGCAATCCTATCAGCTTGATCTGCTCAAAGGGAACACTGCCAAGATCTGTGGTGACTCTAGCTTTGGGTCTCTAATCAAGAGTTTTAACCCAATTAATGAACAGTTGCCCAAATCTGAGCTTGGCCAAGGCTCTAAATAAATATGGCCATATCAGCCTGTCAAAGGCTTTTACAGCATCAAGAGCCACAGCGACACTTGGTTCAACCTTAGACTTGGCATAGTGGATAATATTGAAGAGCCTACATAGATTGTTGGTTGATCAATGTTTCAGAATAAAGCCGCTCTGGTCTAGATTTATTAATCTTGGCACATATTGGCTAAGTCTATTAGCCAGGGCCTTAGAAATCAATTTGTAATCTGAGTTTAGTAATAAAATGAGGATCATTTCTCGTTCTTTTTTATGAATCACAATAATTATGGCAGTAGAAAATGATTCAGGGAGAGTTTGGGTTTTAGATGCTAAGTTAATTACATCCATGATGAGGGGATAATTAAATCATTAAATTCTCCATAAAATTCTGGCGGGAAACCATCCTATCCTAGTGATTTATTGGACTGTAGTGACCCCAAGGCTTTTTTAATTTATTTTGAAGTAAAGGGGAGGTCCAAATTTGCTTGATCTTCTTGGTCAAGTTTGGGTAGTTCAATTGCAGATTAAAAGTAATCAATCTTAGGTTTTCTGGGGATTCATATTTATATAGGTTTAGCTAAAACTGTGTAAATATATCATTGATTTCTGTTGGATTATGTGAAACTGAGCCCACATCAATCTGGAATTTATTGCTCTCAAACTCTCTTCTGCTCTCGATTGTCAGGACAAGACTTTTTTCTCTCAATTTGAACTTGAAGTTTTTTTTTTGTTTACCAGCTCTTTATATGTTTCTTTGGAGCTGGACTTTTGGGACTCCTTTTCCAATAGAAGAATTTCTGATTCCAGTTCTTCTGTGTTTGCCAATTGTTTTTTTCTGTCCCCTAAGGTTGACTTTTAATGTGTCCCATAGAATCAAACTATTGGGAGCAGAGGGACAGTTTATATTACGGATCAACTTTATCTGGTCTCTAATGAATTTTAAAAGTTCTGATATTTGGAATAAGGCTGGATTCAGATGCCATCTGCATGAGTTAGTTGATTTTTTTGGCATCAAATAGAGAGTCAGAGTTGAATGACCTGACAAGGTTCTAGGGTTTTTGGATTCAAATGTTCTGTGAATTAACTGTGTTGATAACAAAAAGAGGTCAATCCTAATATGGGAGTCATGAGGTGCAGAATAAAAGGAGTAGTCCCTGTTTCGAGGGTGCATTTGCCTCCACACATCTGTCAAATTTAGATCTTTCATAAAAGCTAAAGTGATTTGGCCACTTTTATTTTGGATATTCTTTGAGTTCATTTGTCCAGAATGCGGTCCAAACAAAAGTTGAAGTTACCCCCTACAAGTATATTATATCATCTCCCTGATATCTTGAGAAAAGGATTCATCATCATAATTAGGTGTGTATACGTTTAAAAATATTCAGGACTCTGCATAAAATTGACAATAAACTAATACATATTGGCCTGACTGGTTTATCCAATCGTTACTAGCATGTTTTTTGTTTATCAGGATGGCTATGCCCCTGGCTTTGGAATTAAAAGATGATGATATTACATGACATACCCACTTTCTCCTTAGTTTATTATCAGTTTTCATCTTTTTCAGGTATGCCAAGACTCATTTCCTCTTAACCATTCAGCCCATTCACCTTAAAGCAAACATATTTTGCCATCTTATTCATTAATAATATATATGTATATTTAAAAAAATATAAAAATATACATACATATATATAAAAAAATACACACACTCACACCAGTGTTAAGACCTCCTGTAAAATCTCAATACAAGTTAAAATGTGTCTCCTGTGGCAGAGTAGCAAAAGATGGATAAAGCACTCACCTGGTTGACAAATTTAAAAATAAGACTAAAAATAAAAATAAAAAGGCCTTCCAACTCCCTCCCAATGCCGACCTCTGAACTTTCAGCATTACCTCCCCCATTTAGGCTCAGATGTGCATCCTACAGTCTCCAAGTACAGCATTTCTGACTAATACTTAAAGATTATTCAATTTTAAATACATTGTTTTTTTAAAAAAGCTCAACTCAAAAACAATTACTGTGAAAACCAGTTGCCATAAAAAAAACTAATCAGTTTAAATTAGTTTAGATTGGAACTCACCTATATATTGTAGGTGAGAAAAGTGACACAGTTTAAGGCAGTGGTTCTTTAAGTATTCCCTCTGTGGTTAGTAAGGGATTGCTTAAGGTGATAGGTGAGTGGGAAGAAAAATAATTGAAAACCACTACCTAATTGACTCGTTATGTGCATGGTTTCATAACGCCAAAGGAAATGGGCCAATGACAATTTTTCTCAAGCAAAATATTTCAGTAACAATTGAGTCTAGAGCAGTGATTCTCAACCTTCCCTTTCCACTCACTTACCACTTTAAACAATCCCTTACTAATCACAGAGCACTGGTGGCATAGAGATGACTTCAAGTGGTATGTAAGTGGAATGATGAAGGTTGAGACCATTGATTTAAGGCTGATATCTCATCCCTCTTGGGTAGAAATGAAATTACTTTTTTTTTTAAATGTAACTGTTGGCAGCTCCAGGTTCTTCTTTACCCTTTTCAAATTCAAAATTGACAGATAATCTGATAATGAGACATGGGCACAATTTAGGAAATTCTTTGGATTTCTCAATATTTCTCTTGCTAGTCCTATTATTAAGAATAATCTTTTCCAACTTCTATGTTGGATGTAGGTTTTAACGAGTGGGTCAGATTGGTTATGAAAAGTTTTAGGGATTTGTATATTCAGGTAAGTCTGCTTCATTTGAACAATTAACAGTTAAATTTAATCTTCCTAATAGGCATTTTTTTAGATACTTACAAATCGGGCATTTTGCTCAATCCAAACTATCTAATTTTCCTCAAATTCCTGAAACGAATATTCTTAGTTTACTTTATGATATAAAGTTTTATCACAGTGGATTGATAACAACCATTTATGATAACCTGATGGATCTAAAAATATGTTCAGAGATGGGAATCAGGAATGAATTGTAAAGAGATTTGAATTTATCAATTTCAGTTGAAGATTGGGACACTGCGCTTGACCTGATTAACAATATCTTATTTTGATTATTAGAATTTAAAGTGGTGTGTAGAATACATATGTCTAAAGTGAAATTATCTCATTTTTATTCTGTTGTTGATCCAATATGCGATAAATGTAAAATTTATGAGACAACTCTGATTCATATATTTTGGGATTGTACAAAATTAAAAGATTTTTGGGAACAATTTTTCCAAACTCAACAGGAAAAAATTTCCTTGAATTTAATTCAAAAAAAGAATTGTAGCTTTTACTTCATTGATAAGCAGATGAGTAATTTTGATGAACTGGAAAGATAATTTGCCATCTACTCGTATGCAATGGATACAGGATATTATGTCTTGCTTGAGTTTGGAGAAAATTAGTTTTAACATTAAATAAATTATAATTGAATTTGACAAGATATGGGGCCCATTTATGGTCTATTATCATAATTTGATATATGAGTGCTCTGGGGGTTCCCTTCCTGTTGTCTGGAAGCCTTGCCTCAATTCTTCACATACTATTTGTTGGAGACTGTGTTTAGTGGGAAGGGTAGATCTAGCATTGGTTTATTTTTACTCTCTTGTGTTGTTTATATCTTTTTATCTTCTCTTCTTTTTTCTCTTTTCTCTTTTTTTCTTTCTAATTAGAAGAGATCATTTTAATTAGACAATTCACGGCAAATATATTTAAATAATAGAGTATGAGCTGAAGTTTTCCTTAAGGAATTCCTATTGTATTCAAACATTGTTTATGAGACAATGTATAAATTATTTACAATTCATATTTATATTTTACTGTATTAAGCTGTGTGATGATTGTTTGTTCATTATGTAACAATTTTTTTCGCTTCCAAACCAATAAAAATATATTCAAGAGAAAGAAAGAGACATATCCTCAGCAGTTCGTGAGGACCACGTCTACCTACCCAATTTTCCTGGCCAATTTTGCACAAGTGTCATTGCTTACCCGGGCACCTTGAAGAATCTTTTCTTTCCATCAGGGAGTAAAACTCTCAGTGTTGCCGGGTGAATCAAGGCAAATAGGATATTCTTAGACTGGAGCACCCTTCTTAACCTAGTCAAAATCCCTCCTCTGCTTCATTAGACCTACACTTATGTCGGGAAAAAAATAACACTGGCCTGTTGCTATACATTATTGGGTTCTTGTCCTCTCTCACTTTCCACACGGCAGTGAGTAGGATTTTATCCCGGTCCTGATACCTCAACAGACGTATCAAGATGTGTCTTGGTCTTTGGTCCGCAAAAATGCCAGGTGCAAAGATCTCGATGGGCCCTTTCAATCTCTATTTGTTCACTAAAGTGCTCTCAAACCAGAATATCTGCGTCCAGTCTTTAAAAGATTCTATGGAGTTTGGAGAAAATTAGGTAAAATCTTAAAGAGATCAAGGTTGAACTTGACAAGATATGGGACCCATTCATGGACTATCATTATAATTTGTTGACTTGGACAGTGGTGTTCTGGAGGTTTTCCTTCAATGTCTTTACAATTTATTTGGTGGTGACTGTATTTAGCAGGACTGATCAGTTTTTAATATTTTTTTCTTTTTTCCTGTTACAAGCCCTAAGGACTCAAAATCCAGCAGCAACAGTAATTCACCGAGACAATGGATACTTAACCAAAATTGGTTTTATTTTCTTAATATAGAATAATAAGGTCAATATTTAACTGTTCACTATAAGTTATTTAACTTAACTCCTCCTTATTCTAAGTATGCACACGTGTCTGTGTGTGTGTGTGTGTGTGTGTGTGTGTGTGTGTGTGTGTGTGTGTGTGTGTGTGTGTGTGTGTGTGTGTGTGTGTGTGTGTGTGTGCACGCGTGCGTGTGTTCCAGATGGTTCTTTTTCACTGTCCAGTCATTTACTGTTCACTTCTCCAAGTTTACTGGTATCAGGCAGTTTTCAGTTCTGTGCACAGAATTAACAGTCATTATATTCAACAGGCTCTGATCCCTTAACTTAAGTTGTTACCAGTCATGACGGTCTTTGGTGGGTGCAGGGAGAGATGTTCATTGTTCGTTGGACACGGAAACGGACTTCCTTCAATCAGCAACCAAAATGTCTTTCTGAAGAAGCGTGCCTCCTTCCAGGTTAGCACAAAAGTCTCTTTTTTTCCCCTATTGCAAGAGAAGCACAACAACCAGCCACTACTGAGATTTTGAACAGGCGGAACTCAGAACTCAAAACCTGCCTTGAAATGTGGATATTCACTTATGCAGCCTTTCACTGACTGCTGCAGCTTTTATCTCCCTCTCTCTCTTTCTGCAGCTTTTATCTCCCACTCTCTCTTTCTGCAGCTTTTATCTCCCTCTCTCTCTTTCTGCAGCTTTTATCTCCCACTCTCTCTTTCTGCAGCTTTTATCTCCCTCTCTCTTTCTGCAGCTTTTATCCCCCTCTCTCTTTCTGCAGCTTTTATCTCCTTCTCTCTCTTTCTGCAGCTTTTATCTCCCTCTCTCTCTGTCTCCGTTTCTGTAATGTGATGTTTGCTTGTGAAAAGTGACCTAAACTACTTAATCTTATTCCCCCTTTTAAAACATATATTTTATTAACCTATTCCATTACTGTCCTTATTTTTGTTTTTTTTTAACAAGAGTAAGAAATAAAGAATTAAACAAAGAAATACATCTACTGACCAGAATTCAGCTTTAATAGTCAAATTTATCCCAGCAATGGGATATTAGCAAAATGACAAGATGGCAGCCATTTAAAACCATTGAAAACACTTAAAATTGTGTTTAAGCTAGCTGAACAGCTAAATCAAGAGCAAGAAATGAGAAATCAAGCAAAGAAATACAGGTATCGATCATAATTCAATCTTAATAGTGAAATTCATCCCAGCAATGGATGGAGTACCTGGCTGAGTATTGAAGATCTGTGCTGATCAACTTACCAAGGTGCTTCATTGATATCTTCAATATCTCATTCCAGTAGGGCATGTACACACTTGTTTCAAAAAGCATCAATCATACTGGTGCCCAAGCAGAGTGCAGTAACCTGCCTTAACCAGTAGTATTTATATCAACTGTAATGAAGTGTTTTGAAAGGCTTGTGGTGAAGCATATCAGCTCCTGTGTGAGCAGTGACATGGTACCTATAGTAGAAATAGAGTGGTTGTCATCTCATTGGCTCTACACAAAGCCCTGAAGCACCTGGAGAGCAAAGATGCATATATCAGGATGCATCTATAGTTCGGCAATTTAACACCATCATCCCCTCAAAACTGATCAGCAAACTCCAAGACCTACAAGCTAAAATCCCATTGGGTAATTGGATCAAGGATCTCCTTACTTCCAGACCACAATCAGTGAAGATTGGTAAGAACACCTCTTCCTCAAACTCCATCAGTAGCAGAGTATCACAGAGCTGTATTCATAGCCGCCTGCTCTGCTCACTTTACAACTACCACTGTGTAGCTCAGTACGACACTAACACCATCTACAAATTTGGTGATGATACCATAGTAGTGGGTTGAATAAAGAAAGGTGATGATTTAGCATGGAGGATGAATATGGAAAACGTTGCTGAATGGTGCATCAATAACAACCTTGCACTCAATGTCACAAAAACTAAGGAGCTCATTGTTGACTTTAGGAAAGGAAAGTCAGAGATTTACAATCCAGTGATCATTAGGATATTAGAGGTGGAGAGGGTGAGAAAATTTAAGTTCTTGTGGGTCACTATCTCAGAGGTACTTTCCTGGACACAACACACCAATATGATTGTGAAGAAAGCACATCAACAACTCTACTTCCTCAGGAGTTTGCAGAGGCTTGATATGAAACTCTGGCAGATTTCTACAGAGGTGTGGTGGAAAGTGTGTTGACCAGCTGCATCATGGTCTGCTATGGGAACACCAATGCCCCTGAGTGTAAAGCACTCCAAAAGGTAATGGACACAGTCCGGGACATCACAGGCAAAACCCTCCCCATTATTAAGAATATCTACAATGAGGGCTGCCATTGGAGGGCAGCAGCAATCAACAAAGACCCAGATCACCCAGCACACGCTCTGTTCATGCTGTTCGCATCAGGAAAGGGGTATAAGTGCCACAAAACTCACACCACCAGGTTCAGGAACAGCTACTACCCCATCACCATCAGATCTTCAACGACAAAGCCAATCAGAGACTTATTTAAGGACTCTTACTTGTGTACTTTATTGATTTTCCTTTTTATTTTCTCTGTATTGCAGGGTCATTTTGTTTACATTCACTGTCTCTTTCCAGTTCTTTATTTGTTTATATGTAAAAACTTTGTACAATCTTTTTGCACTACCAATTAATGGTAATTCTTCAACTCCCACAGGAATAAAAAAATCTCAGGGTTGTGTGTGATGGCATGTATGAAAATAAATCTAAATCTAAATCAGTGGCCAATAACTGTGGCCCATCTCATGCATTTGTTGTTTCCTAGAGTCAACCCAATGTTGATGTGGATTCATCAACACAAAGCCTCTTTTTTCTCGAATAGAAGCTGAAAATACCCAACAGCTCAGATAGCACATGAAGAGAGAAATTGAGTTAATAGTTCAGATAGGAATTGATGAAGGCTCATTTACCAGAAACATTAACCATTTTCCTCTCTCCACAGATGAATCGTCAACTGCAGAGTTTCCTTGGCACTTAGTGTGTGTATTTCTGATTTTCAAAACTTTTTTTTGTTGCTTTTCCTAGTGCCCATCAGGGATGAGGACCAACTTGAAGCACTCTTTGCTCACCCAAGGGAGACATTAAAAGCCTCATTAAATTAAAATTTAAAGCCAATTAATTAATTGAACCATATCTACTTTAAGCCCTGAATTATTCAAATTTTAATTAATAATATCTAATAAAAGTATCCCCAAATGCCCACATGGAAGGATTGTTTTATTTTAATTTCTACTAGATGTACACATCGGTACTAAATGCCATCGATGCAGAATTTATACTTGGCTTTTAGATTACTGCAGATGGCTTTTGAAATGTGCTTGCAAACTGCTGAACAATTCCTCTTGGCTGAGGAATGTTCTGAGCAAGGATGGGGAAACCTGAAATGTTAAAGGAATAGAAATAAAAACCAAAGATATACATAATCAAGTGAGTCTTTGGCAAAATTGTTCCATCTGAGAACATTTGTTCTGGAGCCCACACCAGCCAGAGATATTGAGAACAGGGTCCAAAATTTAACCAAGCATCAAAAAGCCACAGTGAGAGACACTGCTGGCATAATCAGTTTTGATGCAAAACCTAGTAGATTGCAAAGCAAGCTGACTTCAGCTCCCATACTTTGGCTTGGCTTCGCGGATGAAGATTTATGGAGGGGTATGTCCACGTCTGCTGCAGGCTCGTTGGTGACTGTCAAGTCCTATGTGGGACAGGCAGGCACGGATGCAGAGGTTGCAAGGGAAAATTGGTTGGTTGGGGTTAGGTGTTGGGTTTTTCCTCCTTTGTCTTTTGACAGTGAGGTGGGCTCTGTGGTCTTCTTCAAAGGAGGTTGCTGCCCGCCGAACTGTGAGACGCCAAGATGCACGGTTGGAGGCGATATCAGCCCACTGGCAGTGGTCAATGTGGCAGGCACCAAGAGATTTCTTTAAGCAGTCTTTGTACCTCTTCTTTGGTGCACCTCTGTCTCAGTGGCCAGTGGAGAGCTCGCCATAGAACACGGTCTTGGGAAGGCGATGGTCCTCCATTCTGGAGACGTGACCCACCCAGCGCAGTTGGGTCTTCAGCAGGATGGATTCAATGCTTGCGGACTCTGCCAGCTCGAGTACTTCGATGTTGGTGATGAAGTCATTCCAATGAATGTTGAGGATGGAGCATGTTTAAGTAAACTATGCATGATAGAATCTATTATCTAGCTTAAAGAAGCAGACTTTTAATGCTGGTCTTTTGCACTTGTCTCTATGACATTTCTATGGTCATGCTAATAAAATTAGGGTAGGAAATTTTAAAATGACAAAATGCCTTCTCTGTACAAGTTGCCGGATGGCAAGCAGATAGCACATATGTTTTTATTTACAGAATCTACAATATTGAAGCAGGTCCATTAAACCATTGAGTCTACATCAAATATCAAACAAAAAAAAACCCATTCTGCATAAGGTAAATTTCTAGTCTAGGAAAGGTAAATGATTCTGGCCTGAAATGTGAACCCTATTTACCTTTCTATAAATATTTTTTGACCTACTAATGATTTTCTCAACTTTTCATTTTATTTAAAATGTCCAACATCTTGAGTACTTTATTTTTGTTTTACCTTTTAAAATTTTACATTTAGTCATACAGTACAGTAACAGGCCCTTCTGATCCATGAGCCAGTGGTGCTCAAATATTCCAAATAATCTACAGCCCCTGTATGTTGTGAAATTATAGCAGGCATCAAGCAACCAATGCAGGTCCCAAAATCTGCTGATTTTTTTGGGGGATAATCAGACCCTTGTTTCCAAATTACTCTATTTGGCACCTTATTAGCTGATTAGAATTCAATTGTTCAACAATAGCATATCATACCAGATTTATTAGTTGTTCACCACAGCTGGCCAATTGCCTGAAAATTGTTGATTCAATCTGCTGAGTGAACACTATGCTTGTTTAAGCAGGCACTAACTATTCAAATCAATCCTTTTTGTACTAAACAAAGAATACTATGCATGTTGCATTATCTGGCCAAGCAATCTGCAATAGAGGTGGGTAGTTCATTTCTTTTGAGATGAAGTTTCCATATCAAAACAACTCTTCTGGCTGGAATATTTGAGAACTTCATTGTATTTTTTTTCTCTATTTGTAACTATGATTCATTCAGTTCAGTGGATTTTTTAAATGTCATTTAGATCACAAGACTTTTGAGTTTTAACATTTTATTTTTGTGCTTATTTTTTTTTCAATTTTTTTTATTTTTCACACGATGAACCATATTGACCAAAATACACATAAACATTTCCCTTGATGTCCAATAAGTACTTGGGAATAGTTGTATTAATTAGTCTTCCTCTGTAAGGTAGTCTTTGACTGTAATTTCCTTTCCTTTGAATCTTTTGTAACAATCTTTGGCTTGGCTTCGCGGACGAAGATTTATGGAGGGGGTAAAAAAGTCCACGTCAGCTGCAGGCTCGTTTGTGCCTGACCAGTCCGATGCGGGACAGGCAGACACGATTGCAGCGGTTGCAAGGGAAAATTGGTTGGTTGGGGTTGGGTGTTGGGTTTTTCCTCCTTTGCATTTTGTCAGTGAGGTGGGCTCTGCGGTCTTCTTCAAAGGAGGCTGCTGCCCGCCAAACTGTGAGGCGCCAAGATGCACGGTTTGAGGCGTTATCAGCCCACTGGCGGTGGTCAATGTGGCAGGCACCAAGAGATTTCTTTAGGCAGTCCTTGTACCTTTTCTTTGGTGCACCTCTGTCACGGTGGCCAGTGGAGAGCTCGCCATATAATACGATCTTGGGAAGGCGATGGTCCTCCATTCTGGAGACGTGACCCATCCAGCGCAGCTGGATCTTCAGCAGCGTGGACTCGATGCTGTCGACCTCTGCCATCTCGAGTACCTCGACGTTAGGGGTGTGAGCGCTCCAATGGATGTTGAGGATGGAGCGGAGACAACGCTGGTGGAAGCGTTCTAGGAGCCGTAGGTGGTGCTGGTAGAGGACCCATGATTCGGAGCCGAACAGGAGTGTGGGTATGACAACGGCTCTGTATACGCTTATCTTTGTGAGGTTTTTCAGTTGGTTGTTTTTCCAGACTCTTTTGTGTAGTCTTCCAAAGGCGCTATTTGCCTTGGCGAGTCTGTTGTCTATCTCATTGTCGATCCTTGCATCTGATGAAATGGTGCAGCCGAGATAGGTAAACTGGTTGACCGTTTTGAGTTTTGTGTGCCCGATGGAGATGTGGGGGGGCTGGTAGTCATGGTGGGGAGCTGGCTGATGGAGGACCTCAGTTTTCTTCAGGCTGACTTCCAGGCCAAACATTTTGGCAGTTTCCGCAAAGCAGGACGTCAAGCGCTGAAGAGCTGGCTCTGAATGGGCAACTAAAGCGGCATCATCTGCAAAGAGTAGTTCACGGACAAGTTTCTCTTGTGTCTTGGTGTGAGCTTGCAGGCGCCTCAGATTGAAGAGACTGCCATCCGTGCGGTACCGGATGTAAACAGCGTCTTCATTGTTGGGGTCTTTCATGGCTTGGTTCAGCATCATGCTGAAGAAGATTGAAAAGAGGGTTGGTGCGAGAACACAGCCTTGCTTCACGCCATTGTTAATGGAGAAGGGTTCAGAGAGCTCATTGCTGTATCTGACCCGACCTTGTTGGTTTTCGTGCAGTTGGATAATCATGTTGAGGAACTTTGGGGGACATCCGATGCGCTCTAGTATTTGCCAAAGCCCTTTCCTGCTCACGGTGTCGAAGGCTTTGGTGAGGTCAACAAAGGTGATGTAGAGTCCTTTGTTTTGTTCTCTGCACTTTTCTTGGAGCTGTCTGAGGGCAAAGACCATGTCAGTGGTTCCTCTGTTTGCGCGAAAGCCGCACTGTGATTCTGGGAGAATATTCTCAGCGACACTAGGTATTATTCTATTTAGTAGAATCCTAGCGAAGATTTTGCCTGCAATGGAGAGCAACGCGATTCCCCTGTAGTTTGAGCAGTCTGATTTCTCGCCTTTGTTTTTGTACAGGGTGATGATGGTGGCATCACGAAGATCCTGAGGCAGTTTACCTTGGTCCCAACAAAGCTTGAAAAACTCATGCAGTTTGGCATGCAGAGTTTTGCCGCCAGCCTTCCAGACTTCTGGGGGGATTCCATCCATACCTGCTGCTTTGCCACTTTTCAGTTGTTCGATTGCCTTATATGTCTCATCCAGGGTGGGAACCTCATCCAGCTCTAGCCTTAGGGGCTGTTGAGGGAGCTGGAGCAGGGCGGAATCTTGGACTGAGCGGTTGGTACTGAAAAGAGATTGGAAGTGTTCTGACCATCGGTTGAGGCCACACTGACCACCGGCTGGTTCGCTGCAAGCTCAACCTTCACTTTTGTAACAATACTGACCTTGAATATAAATGGTGATATTTATTGTCTGAAAACTATATATATTGCAATGGTTCATTTTGTTGTTGAAGTGAAATGTTTTCCACACCAGTCATAATTATTTGATTGTTCAATACATTTTTATTAAGTTGTGTGATGACCAATATTCTTCATCTGCCTTTTCTGCAGCTTATGAATAATAATTCAGAAGTGGCTAAAATATTTTTGTTATGCAGAATTAACTGTGAAGTGAGGTAGTGGAATTTTTTTCAGATATTTGGAACAGGAAATTTTGGTATTTAATGGAGTTTCCCGCCCGCCCTTCATAACCACCACTTGCTTTGCAGTTAATTTAATTAGCCATCCAGAAAGTCAATTAATATCTGAGCACAATTTCCTGGCTTGTTGGTTACATAACTGGTTTCAGTGCATTTAACTGTTGGTATGCACTGACTTCAGTAGCTAAAAGGGATTGACACTTGCCTCTTTGTGTTCTTTGTAAGAAGCAAACCCCCCCCCCCCCCCCCAGTTGGTTAGTTAATATTTTGTGTAGAAAAGTGATTTAACCTAGAGTAGATGTTTTCTGGGGGAAAGAACATTTATTGAATTTGGTTCTACACTCAAACATACCTGAAAAAATGAAGTTTTAAATATCACTTAGAACCTTTATTGAACAGTCACATCACCAAGTCTGAATACATCTTACCACTTTGAGGATTTTCTTTTATTTAATGAGATAGTCTGCTGAAGTTTGATTGGATGGTTTCAGAATTAACTCAATGTCTGATCCAAAATGATGAAAACACTCAAATGGCACCATCTATGGAAACTTAACATTCCAATTCCTCTCTTGAACCCTTTTTCAAGACTGGGAAGGGAAGAAAAAAAGTTAGATTTAGATTGTAAAGTGGGTGAGTGAGAATTGAACAGGACATGGAGTATATCTGATAGGGCAAGGTCATTATAACCATGGTGATTCCGATGTTTACAGTACACTCTGGTTCACAAATGAAAGGGGGGTGGGAAACAAATGAAGGGACATAGATCAGAAGTGCCACTGTAACCTAGTTTCAAATATAGACTGTTGGAAATACCTAGCACATTGTGGAAGAGCAAAGTTGAATTTGCATTATATATAACCAGAATGTGAGTGCAGAGAATATGGCAGAAGGTGAAAAGCATAATGCTATGATTTGTTAGGGAGAAAAAGCAAGGGTAAAGCACAAATGTAGTCAGTTACAGGGTTTGAAATGTGTCCATTTCAATGTAAGGAGTATTAGGTATAAAATAACTAAATTTAGAGCATGGATCAGAACATGGAATTACGCTGTTGTGGCTGGTTGAAGGATAGAATTGGCAGATGCAGGTACTGAGGTTTAGGTCTTTTAAAAGAAATAGGATGGGAGCTTTTTGGTGGGGGGGGTGGAAGGGAAGGATGGTCAGGATTAGAATCATGGCTGTAGAAAGAGAGAACATTAAAGAGGCAGTCTACTGAGTATGTTTGGCCAGAAGTCCAAAATAGGAAGAGAGCAATCACTGTACTGGGAATAGTCTATAGGACCCCAAATAGTCCTCAAGACACCGATTTAAAGATAAGTTGGCAGATTTTTGGAATGGTGCAGAATCACAGAGTTTCAGTTAACTTCCATAATTTTGACTGACAAGTGCTGACTGCAAGAGTGATAGATGGGACAGAACTTGCCAGGAAGAAAATTAAGGAATTGGGAGAGCTCGAAGAGGGCATTAAAAGGCATTGGCAAGTAGGATTAGGGAGAACCCCAAGGTATTCTGTGTATACATGAAGAACAGAAGGATGACAAGAATAAAGGTGCGGCATTTAAGATAAATGCATGGAGGAGTTTGGAGAGGTCACAAAATAATTTTTACTTTTATTTTAATTTACCAATTTGTCCCTATGAGTCCATCCCTCCTAATTTGCACCCCATTAACCTACACCCTGGTACATTTTTGAAGGGTGGAGGGAAACCCACGAAGACACGGGGAGAATGTGCAAACTCCTTACAGCAGAAGATTCTAACCCAGATCTGGTCCCAATTGCTGGTGCTGTAACGGCATTGCACTAACCACTACGCCAACCATGCTGTAGCCAGGCGAGGTCAGAATAGAACAGGCATGTGTGCTGGATAATGCCTTTTGATTGAGAAGTCCCCTGGGCTATGCAATATACACCAGGTTTCTGTGGGGAGGAAGGTAAGAGATAAATGGGGTAGTGGGTATGACCTTTGAATCTTTGGCAACAGGGGAGGTGCTGAAGGATTGGAGAATTGCAAATGTGATTCCCTTCTTTTAAAAAAGGTAATGGGGAGAATCCTGGGGATTTTCAGTGGTGTTCACATTATTGGAGAGGATTCTTTAAGAAAGGATTTTTGAGCATTTGGAAAAGTACTGTCTACTCAAGGATAGCTAGCATGGCTTTGTGCCTCACAAAACTAATTGATTTTTTTTTTTTGAGGAGGTAACAAAAGAAGTTGATGAAGGTAGGGCAGTAGGTGTGGTCTACAAGAATTTTAGTAAGGCAGTTGACAAGGTTCCCCATGAGAGACTTGTCCAGAACGTCAGAGATGTGGGATCCATGGGATCTTGGCTGTGTGGATTAAAAATTGGCTTGCAGGAAAAAAGCAGAGTAGTAATGTTGAAAGGAAGTATTCTGCCTGGAGGTCAGTGACTAGTGACTGTAGGATTCTGTTCTGGGACCCTTGCTCTTTGTGATATTTGGGCCTCATTTGAACAGAGCTGTAGGCTACAGACAGATGGGCCAGCCAGCAGTGGAATGGAGAATGAAAGTGGCAGGTAAATGGAAGCCCCGGGCTGCCCTGTGGATTGAATCAAGATTCACTGCAAAGTGATCATCCAATCTGCATTTGTTTTCTCCACATTATGACCACTGATTTAAAAATATGCTACTTTAGAGGAAGTATAACTAAGAATTTTGCTTTTGCTTTACTTGAAAGACTATTTGGACTCTCAGATTGTGAGAAGGAATGAGATAAAAGAAAAAGTGTCACATGCCCTTGGGTGGCAAAGGAAAGTATCATGATCAAAATGGACCAAGGAGTTGTGAAGTAAATTTTCCTTTTGGAATGATGTGGATCAAGGAGGAGGAGGAGGAGGAGATTTTTTTTAAAATCCTTGAAGATGGCAAAAATTTTTAGAGGATGATCCATTGGGAAAAATGAGGAGCAGGGGAGCTGTACATTTGCTTCGGCTGGGAGAACAGAGCATGACTAAAGGTGCAGGAAATAGATTTTCTTAACTGGAGTGAAGGGGAAGCTATGGTTAAGAAAGAAAGGATCTTTGAGGTCACTCTGTAATAAGTCCTGTCATCAAACCAAATACAACAGGGCTCCCAGTAATAACCAAGACCTTCTTCTCAAGAACAAAGGGTTCCTCTTAAACCTTCAAGTGCTTGCAATCAATAATGGTGTTAACCATGTTGAGGGAGCGAGGACATTTAAACAAATAAAAAAATAAAAAAAATCTTCAGGCAGACCCAACTTGGCGTGGCTGGTACTACTCAGAGGTTTGCATCCTAAGGGAACCTATCTATTCTCATTCTCTTTCTTCTGATGCTTATTCAGAGTGCTACTAAAAAAACAATGCTGAGCTCTGCAACGGTGAGGGTCACTTAAGTACCAGAATCATTGTAGAGGTTGTAGAGATGTGGCAGTCTGGAGTATACACTCAATATATCCAGAGATTTTATTGCTGTAGGGTGCATGAGGGTTAGTATCTGAGTGTTAATATTGGAGGAAGAGCAATTTGTAGACACTGAGTTAAGGAGCATGAGGAATGGGCTGAGGAGCAAAAAGCTGTGCAGGTGAGACCCAGCAGAGCATCACTAGCCTCTTCTCTCAACAGGAAGGAGGATGGAGGCAGGGATAGCACAGTCAGTGTTTTTACTTTTAATAGCTGGTTCAGATTCTAACTCTGCACAGTCTTCACAGATCAGCCTTCTGGGGCACTAGTGACTGACATGATTTTATTTTTTTTGGTGGGGGTGAAGAAAGTGGAAATTGAAGCAAAAGGAACTATATGTAAATCTGTGAAGGATTTTCAAAACAAATGTATATCTTTGATTGAGTAACCATTATAGAATGAAAATTGTTGTGACTAAAGTTAAAACTGAAAATTTATGCCCTATTTTACTACTGACACTAATACCTCCATAGCTTGTCAAGTAATGTATGGAACAAAAGACATTAAATTAAATGTTTAATACAACTTTGGTCTATATTTGCATAGGTTTCTTAATCATACAGACATACAGCTAACTATTGATACCTTTTGATTTATAGCTTACTTTTAAAATCATAAAAATTTATGCAAATTAGATTCAAAGCACTACCTGAGTTCTACACTGGCCAGATCTCCAACAGGGTTATAATCTTCTAAGTTTCCAATGTTGGGCTCACTAAAGATGTTGGTCTGAACTTCACTGTTATCTTGGTTCTGGCACAGTCTTGGGACCCCTATGCCACTTGAGCTATTCATTTTAACTGTTGGAAAGACTTCCAAGTAGAGTAGGGAGCTAAGAATACAGTCCTGTAATGATCTGATACTAATGGAGATTATGGAGATGCTCTTGCCAATCCTCACTGTGGACTGTAGATGAGGAAATCCAGGATCCAATTAGATAATGGGGAATTAAGTCCCAGGTCTTGGAGTTTGCTGAACAATATTCAGGGCCTGATGGTGTTAAATGCTGAACTGTGGTCACTAAAGAGCATCCTTGAATATGCATCTTTGCTGTGCAGTTGTTCCAAAGCTTTGTGTAGAGCTAGTGAGATGCCATCTGCCATAAATTTATTGCTATGATAGGTGAATTGATACAGATCTACATCGCTGCACAGACAGGAGCTGATGTGCTTCAACACCAGCTTAATGTGAGAGCCACTAGTCGATAGTCATTTAGACAGGTTGCTACACTATTCATGGACTCTGGTATGACTAATGTCTCTTTCAAATAGGTGGGCACCATGCCCTAGTGGATTGAAATGCTGAAGACATTCAGGAATATATTAGTAAGTTGATCAGCACAGATTTGGACTGGATGCTTTCCTGATTGAGTTTGTTGTTGAGAAATCTGGTGGTGGAGTCTTGTGGCACCAACAATAACTTCTCACTCAATGTCACCAAAACCAAGGAGCTGTTTGTTGACTTCAGGTAGGGCAAACCAAAGGTGCGTAATCCATTGATCAGAGGTGGAGAGGGTGAGTAAATTTAAGTTTTTGGGTGTCACCATCTCAGAGGATTTTTTTCCTGGATCAACACACATGGCATGGTGAAGAAAGCACATCAGCACCTCTACTTCCTCAGGAGTTTGTGGAGGGTTGGTATGACATTGGAAATTATGGCCAGTTTCTACAGATGTGTGATAGTATGGGATCCTATCACCACTGTATATATTTGTATATATTGATAGTGATTGGCTGAGAGCTGTAGCCACACCTACTGGCTAGGTCATAAAGGGCTGCACCTAACCAGATCCAAGTCAGTTGGGACTGGTCGACATCGATGTATTACACTCCATTCTTATTAATAAAAGCCTTGATTTGAGTCAACAAGTCTTTGAGTCATTCAACGTGCTACAAAATGTATGCTGGAAAATGGGCCGTATCATGGTCTGGTATTGGGACACAATTCCCCTGAGCATAAAGCCCTTCAAAAGATGGTAGACACAGCCCAGGAATATGACAGGTAAAACCCTCCCCACCATCAAGAACATCTGACACTGGTGTCAGAGAGCAGCAACAACCTTCAAAGATCCATGCCACCTAGCCCAAGCTCTGTTCTCACTGCTGCTATCAGGAAAGAGGTATAGGTGCCACAAGACTCCACCACCAGATTTCTCAACAACAAACTCAATCAGGAACTTATTTAAGGATTCTTAGTTTTGCACTTTATTGCACATTCAGTTGATTAAATTTCCTTATTTACATACGTACATTTAGTCAATTTTTGCACTGTGTATAAGTAGTAATTCTGCCTCACACACACAGAAAATAATCTCTGGGCTGTATGTGATGCCATGCATGTACTCTGACAATAAATCTGATATTCTGCATGCCTTCTACAGATCTTATCCTTTAGCTCTGCTGTTTTTGGAGATCTGCAGATATACATTCGCAAGTCTTTCTCTACTGAAATTTAACATAAATTTCCTTGTATTATTTTCCCTTTCAAAATTATTGCATCAAACTCTTCCTAACTGCACTCTATTTGACACTTTTCTATCCACCTGACTCCATAAAAAGCATCATTTGACAAAATGGTATGGAACTTGAATTCTTTTGATTCCTCTCTCAATCAAATATGTCAGTATGTCAGGCAACTAAAAAATGGATTAAAATCAGGACAGATAATAAAAAAATGTTATAGAGAAGGAGTCTCTGAGGAACGATGAAGAAGTGATATAATATTGAATTCGAATTTTTACAAAGCAGATCTGAGTTCCCAAAGGTGGACTAGAAATCTACATTGATATACAATGGTGATTTGGACATGGCCAAGATTTATAGAAATAATTCATAATTTGTCATTGATGTACATTCTATGATATAATCCCTGTGGCCAGAGTGGTTTAAGGTTTTTCTGAATCGTAACCTTGTACATGACTCAAAGTAGAGATTCAATCACGTTGGGGTTAGGTGACAATTCAATGCCACTTCAGCCACCTCTGATGGGTGGAAACAGATACAACCTACATTTAAATTTCATCATTGTGATTATAGAAACGTGGATCATCAAATAGCTACAAGTTGGTGGATCATTTTACTATTTTAAGCAAAACAGCACAGTTATAGGTTCTTCTGACCCACAGGTCTGAGGCACCTTAAATACACCAATTTGACCAATAAACTTGCCTTAAATGTCTTTGGAATGTAGAAAGGAACTGGAGCACCTGGAGGAAACCCATACAAGGCCCTTTCATGCAATGAAAAAAGTCTGACTGTAAAGGTGGAGATTCTCCACCGTTGTGTCTGGAGATTTACTTCTATGAATGCACCATGGGTGGCTCCAAGGCACCGACTGTAAACCTTCTTGGGCAAGGATCATTAGTGGAGCACTGCACTCAGCCACCTCACATGAATGTACAGCCGCTCCAAGCAGCTGGCTAGGGCAGGGTGATGACATCATCAGCCAGCAGCCCATCTTCCCTCTCTCCCACCCACTAGTCCCTCTCCTTCCATGACCCCCTTGGTGGGGAGGAAGAGGAGGAGCCATCAGGTCATTATGGTGGGGGTGAAGGGGGAGGGAGCCATGGGTCGTTTTGGGGGGGAGGAAACAGTCAGGATGGGAGAGGTGCTAGAGGGAACCATTGGAATGTGGGCTGTGACAGCCCCGCCAGCACCTCACTGGCCCACTTCGGCCTTTGGAGCTGCTCGTCAGCAGGTCAAAACCTGTCAGGGCAATGGCTGCCTTCCCTACCCATAATCCCTGACACAGCTGGAATTGTTCTGGGAAACACAAAGCAGTTCCAGCTGTGTGGGGGATTGTGGGTAAGGAAGACTGCCATTGCTCTGCTGCAAATTTATGACGGGGCGCTACGCCAGCAGTTGCCCCGCCTCCATCTGTTACGGAGGGTGCTATGAGGCCCCACTTGACATGAATGCAATGCAGCAGCAGGCTTTTATGGCTGTTCCTATAGACTCACAAGGTTGACCGATTTGATCCTTTGGCGTGAAACAGCAAAAATTTGGAGCTTTTCGGAATCAGTTGGTGGCAGAAAGTGCAGAATGTTTTTTTTTTGTGTGTGTGGTTTAGATTTTAGGCTTTTTTTGGTTCTGTTGGCACTTTTTACAACTTTTTAAAAAATTTTTTTTTAAAAATTATCTGGCACCAAATCTGGCAGCCCTGCAGACTCTGAGAACACCCAAAATCTTTATAGTCAGCAGCAGACCTGAGTCACTGGTGCTGTAATATCATTGATCTAACACCTACACTAACGATGCTGTCCTTGTCCTTGTGGAATGGGTGACCATTTTTTGTATTGACTTTCTGTGATGCAAATCAGCTTCCAATAATATTGATTCAATCCCATTTATTTAATTATTTATCTGAGGTTCATCAACTCTTCAATTTCATGATGTCCTCATTCGCAGGGACATCATCTCTGACAAGTGCAAGGAGAATTTTGGACAGTTAAGCAAGGGCATGACTTGCACAGTAAATGCTAGGCCTCTGGAAAATGTTGTAGAACAAAGAGACCTTGGGGTACAGTAACATAGTTCCCTTAAAGTGGTAACATGGGCAATTGGCATTGGAATACTTGCATTCACAGGACATGGTTCTGAGGGTGTGATTGGGATGTTGCGCTTCAGCTGTACAAGATGACGGTGTGGCATGGGAAGGATGCCCTCAAGCTGAAAACCATGCAGAAAAACTTCACAAGGTTGTTACTGGGACTGCATATTAGTAGTGACTGGATAAGCTTGGGATTTATTCCACACCCCCCCCCCCACCCCACCGGAGTTGATTTGTGGAAGTATATAAAATTGAGAGATAAATTGAAAAATCAGTTTATTGCACAAGCATCAGAGGAGGGGGAGATGCTGACCGCACCAGGTGACACCATCAGAGGGGATGACACTGAAATGACTAACTAAAAAATTTTTGTGCATTGTTTCAGCAGAAATTTTTTTAAATTAAAAAATATCCCTGTACAGGCAGTCCCCATGTTTTTTTTTAAAGTTCTGTTACATAGGCCTGTCTTTAATTTGGATTGGTATGCAAGTCAGAACAGTACTTTAAAGTATTTTTTAAATGTCATAAACATTACTGAATAGTTACAAAAACAGAAAATTAATTGCTCCTGAGCAGCCCAATGATTGTTGATATAGACATACTGCAGTGGAACACTACTGCGGGCATGTCCTCACTGGGCTGGGCAGGCTAGCCTGCCTTCTGTACCTGTAGCTCCTCTGCATAAGATCCCCTAATAAAGGGTGAGAGCCCTCTTCTCCTCCCTCGTACCTCCCTTGGACATGAGCCAGCAGCATGTAGAGGCATGTCTGGGTTTTCTGAGCAATAAAGCCTTTGACTCTTGCTTCATGTCTGCAAGTGGTCATTGATCGCATCACAATTTATTGATCAGATTTTAAAGTGCCATGGACAAGGCAATCCAATGGGAGATGCTGGAGATCGATCCAAAGGCCTCTGTAAAGTTTGATATGTGGCTACACTGTTTGAAGGTCTACCTGAGGCCTCTATATCATAGCTGATGGTGATCAATACGACCCACTCTTCGCAGCGCTGAGCCATTGAGCGTACCAATTAACTTGCGACTGCACAGAATACAAAAAGGCAATGGCCCTTCTCCAACAGCAATACAGAGCCCCGAGGAACGTGATGTACGCTCGCTTCCAGCTTGGCTCCTGATGCCAGGATCCGGATGAGACAGTCAATGATTTTGTGAGGGCCATGCAGGAGCTGGGATGTGACTGAGGCAACCTGCCAGCAGGAGCTCATCTGTGACAGGCTAATTGCTGGATTCTGCTCCCATCAAATACTGGAACGACTCCTGGAAAAAGGCTATCAGTCCCTACAGGAAGTGGTGCAGATGCCCTGAGTGATGGAGACTGCTTAAAAGAATGTGGAGGACGACTCAGTAGGCCAAATTGCCACCAGGTGGGGAGAATGGGTGGCTCCATTTGGGACTTGGGGCCCCTGATTGCCATTGGCACTGCTGAGAACTAACCACAACTACTGCAGCCAAAGCAAATACCCGCGAAAGTACTAGCTGGCCCATAGAGTGACCTGGTTGAACTGCCAGAGGAAAGGACACCATGCCAGGATAAGTCATTCTAAGCCCCTCTAGCAGTGTTGCGTGTGAACCGCGGCCCATGTCACCATCTTGGGCCAATCTAATTCCGTCGTCATTTTTGGTTGCTGAGAACCAAACCTCCAGGCCAACAGTGTGATGACACAGAGAGGGACGTCACTTTTGGACTCCACCACATGCGATCCATGAGGGTGGCCATCTTCGTGATTTCCTTGGTAGCCATCTTGGCAGAAACCAACCCACCGACATAGCAGCAGCGATTTGGACAATGTGCTGATGTTGGCTTCCATCATGTTGGCCAGAGTAGACCACATCAGCTGGGATGATCAATGGTGGACATTGAGGTAAACAGTCACACCACTGGCTGTCTGTTTGACACATGAAGCACCCGGAAACAGCTGAACATTATTACCTGAACATGTCCCCAGCCAAGTGTAAGGTAGCACTAGCCTCCAAATCCCTCTCTGTGGAAATCTGAAGGAGATGCACCATGATCCTAACCATGGGGGGCACCAAGTACAAAAAATTCAGACTGCTGATGAGCCCCACCTCTGCGCACCCTTCCTATTGGGGCTGGATTTCCAGTGCCAGCTTAAGGGTGTGCTGATGTAGTTTGACAGGTCCCACAAACCCCCCCCCCCCACCTCATTAATAACCAATTCTGGGAGGCCCCACCCATCCTTGAAGAGCCCCAATCACTCGCACGAGTGCTGGGCCAGGCTCCCAACCTGTAGACTCTCCACCCTCTGGTCCATCTGCTTCTGCTGTTCCAAAACTTTACCCCAAACAGAAACCTGTGGCCACTAAGAGCAGGTGCTACAGCCCTGTGGCAGAGTATTCATTAAGATGGAGATGGAGTAGCTGCTGGGGGAGAGCATAATAGAACTGAGTAACAGTCCCTGGAGGGTGCAAATAGTGGTTGTGAAGAGTGGAGAGAACTACTGGATGGTGATAGACTACAGTCAGAACATCAATTGGTTCACCTTACTGAATGCCTACACTTTACCCCACATAGCTGATATGAGTGAACGGGGTCACCAAGTATAGGATCTTCTCTACAATAGACCTCAAATCAGCATATCACCAAATCCTGATTTGCCCAAAAGACTAACTGTACACTGCATTTGAGCCCAATGGCCGACTCCACTATTTCCTATGGGTCCCATTTAGCCTCATGAATGGGATGACTGATGATTCAAAATAATCGAGTTTTCTTCTATGCGGATTTGAGTCAAGAAGTTATGTTCCAACGACGGGAATTCAACTCTGCTAAAGAGTTGTTGTGGAAGAAAGGTTATAAGGCAACCTTTAGATATCCAGCTGTTTTGAAGGTTTTTCAAGATGGTTATCAACCAAAGTTCTTTGATTCTCCAAAGGAAGCTATAGCATTTGCTCAAGAGCTGCCAATTACTCAGTTTCAACAGAGACGTAGTCTGCCGCCATCTCTAAGGAGACAAGAGATGGAAGAAAAGAGCCGTGCTCCAAGAAGGAATGGTTGTAATGGTGACTTGGCAATTGGAGTTGATTAAAAGAAGAGTTGTTCTTTTTTTTTTCTAATTTTTTTTAAAAAAAAGGAATATTAAATAATGATGATGTTAGTTTAAGATGAAGTGAGAGTTGGGGGAGAGAACTGGATGGGCACTATTTCCTGAAAGTCATCTGCTACCTGTGAGTTATCTCACACCCATTTTTTTTTTTGGGAGTTACCGCATTGTGCGGTTTAGACGGGAGGGGGTATTTTTAACCTCCTACCCGTTTTTTTTTTTTTCTTTCTTTTTTTGTATTATTAGATTAAAGAGTGAAGGGTTTTTTTGTGTTTATATATAAAAGAAGCATAAGAAAGTATTTGATTGTTTAAAAAACTAAAAATTGATGTGGTTTTTTTTTTGTAAAGTTTATTCAGTAGATAAGGAATATTTGAAATTTAAATGTGAATGGGATGGATCAGTTTTTTAAAATATTTTTTCTTTAACTTTAAGGTGAAAGGAGTGGTAATTCTGGTATATATTATTTTGCTATTTTAGTTATAGAACGAAGGGAATAATGGTGAAAGTTATAAATTGAATTGTACAATTCTTAATGAGGCTTGAATTTTGTTTGTGGTTTATGCTCCATTTGTTGAAGATATAGATTTCGTTGTAGATGTGTTTTTATTATTTGGATATCTGAATTTTAACGTAATGATTGGGGATATTTAAATGTGGTATTGGAGCTTTTATTGGATAATTATTCAAGAGTAAAAGGGAAAAATGGTGGAAGAGTACTAAAATTGAATTGTACAATGTTTAATGAGGTTTGAATTTTGTTTATGTGACTAATATGATGATAGATGTGAAGTTAGTTGATATTTAGTGAAGGTTTATCTCTATAGAGAAAGTTTTTTTTCTTTTTTTTTCTCATGCTACAATTTTTTTTAAATAATTCATTATTATTTAAGAATTTTTGATAGACAATGTTACTAACTTTACTAATTTTTTATATTAAGTTTGAGTTAAATATATGTTTCATCTTAACTCTGTTAAATATATGCATTTAAGTTTGATTTAAATATGTTTTTTAAGTCTGATATCTTAGTATTAACTACTTTTCTTTTTGTTAGTATTTTAATCGGTTATGTTTTTGTTTTTTTTGTAAGTGGGTTTTTTTTCTCACATATTATTAACTTTATTAATTCTTCACTCTATTTTGGGGGAAAGGGGGGGTTGGACTAATTTGAGTTGGGTTATTAATGTGTAATAATTATTGAGGAGGGTATAGTTTATTTAGATTACTGATACTGTATTGTAATTTTATTATTTTGTTCTTAATTTTTTAAAATGTAATTCTATATGTTATTCATGTTATAAAATCTTAAATTAAAAAAAAAAATGAATGGGATGACAATGTTCCAAAGAGAAGTGTACCACGTGGTGGATGACACAATGCTACTTATCCATATCTGGACAATGTCGCCATCTGCGGCCATAACCAGAAGGAATATGATGAGAACCTGCAGAGGTTCCTGGCCACCACAAGGGCCCTCGATCTCACATATAATAAAAAAAAAAGTGCATGTTTAGCACCAAGCGGCTGGAAATCTTGGGGTGCATGGTGGAGCATAGCATCATCACCCCCCCAACCCCAAGTGCATGTGGCCCCTTCTGGAATTACCTCTGCCATAGAACTCCAGGGCTTTATTTTTTTAAAAAAGTACCTGGGGCTCTTCTCATATTATTCCCAATGGATTCCCAACAAGGCTCAACCCCAGTGAAAACTACAACCTTTTCTCCCAATGGCGGAAGCCAGTAGACTTTTGAGGGCATCAAGGATGAGATTCATGAATCTGTCCTGTTCCAAGTGAAAAGTGATGCTTCTAACTTAGCTCTGGCTGCCACACTGTACCAAGCAGGCAGACCAGTGGCATTTTTTTCGCACAGTCTCTAAGGCCCTGAACGCAGAGACTCCACTGACGAGAAGGAGGCACAAGCTATAGTAGAGGTCGTGCGGTATTGGAGGCACTACTTGGCCAGCAGACCATTCACCTGCTGATGGACCAGAGAGATGGCACTTTTATGTTTAACAATAAACAGTGGGGTAAAATTAAAAATGACAAGATCATGAGGGTGGAGAATTGAACTGTCCACCTACAAGTATGAGATCTTGTACCAACCGGGTACCAACTCAGCTATCTGATGCCCTCTCAGGGGAATCTGTGCCATGGTCCAAGTTGATCACCTCCATGATAGCCTTTGCTACCCTGGAGTCACAAGGCTCTACTATTTTGTGAGAGTTCGTAACCTCCCGTACTCAGTGGAGGAAGTTGGGAAACTAACTCGCAATTGCCTGATCTGAGCAGAATGCAAGCCGCAATTTTACACACCAGAGAGCCCAGCTCATCAAGGCCATTCACCTCTTTGAACATCTCAACATGAACTTCAAGAGGCCCCTCCTTTTCACTAATCGAATCATCTACTTTTGAGTACTCGCGTTTCCCATTCACCACCCCACTGTCCCAATATGACCACATCCATGGTCATTAAAGCACTCAGCATAGTATTCACTCTGTTCAGATACCACAGTTATGTTCATAGTGACTGTGGATCCACCATGATTGAGGAGTTGTGGCAATATTTCCTTTCCAGGGGCATAGGTATGAGCAAAATGACCAGCTATAACCCCTGTGGTATGATCTGGAGGGCAGTCCTTTTGGCCCTCAAGTCAAGAGGTCCTTCCAGAAGTGTTGCATGCCACCAGGTCCCTATGAGGCCCGACAACTAAAGCAATGCCACATGAAAAATTGTTCTCCTTCCCTCTGAGGTTGGTGTTGGGAACCATACTGCCAGTCTGGCTGATGACCCCAGGGCTGGTGCTTTTCCAGAAGCATGTTAGGAACATGGGAACATAGGAACATAGGAAGTAGGAACAGGAGTAGGCCAAAAATGGCCCATCGAGCCTGCTCCGCCATTCAATACGATCATGGCTGATCTAATTTATGACCTAACTCCACCTATCTGCCTTCTCCCCATATCCCCTAATTCCTTGTGTTAGAATACACAAGGTGGACCCACTGGTCGAGGAAGTGTACCTTTCGCATGTGAACCCACAGTATGTGCTGCAGGTATTTTTGTACATTTTCATGAAAAAGGACAGATGGATGAAAATGGTGTACAACTATGGATAAAAATGCATGGAACAGGTATTTTGCTCAAAGAATAGAGTTTGCTGGTCGAGGATATGTTTTGTAGCTGAATAGACTAAAAATAGATTAGCACTACATAATACTTACATGGCAGTTATCACAATTGGTTTTTATCTATATTATAACCTCTTGATGCCCACAGTATCCAGGTAGCTGGATTGGTGGAATGATATTGTCCATCCAGGACCTGGCGCAAGCAGGGGCCCTGGAATGGGTGGTACAGTTGATAACCCTGGGCAGCAATCAGTCAACCCCAGGGATCACCCTGAGAGACTAAGTTGTCATCACACCTCAACATGGCACCCCCCCCCCCAAGTGTGTTTTTTTTTTCCCACCCCCCAAATGGAGTGTCTTCTTTCCCCCCCCCACCCCCCCGCACCATCCCCACTGTTACAAACAAATTCTGCACCCCCTACAGACATGGTAAACACGTGCTGTTCAGAACTGTTGGACTGACTGAACCTTTGAACTATGTGGACTACAAGACTTGTGCTGATGGACATTGCCCTGCATCACCCCATCAGACTTCATTCAAAATATGGAGGGGTCAATATGGTGGAACATGGTACTGCGGGCATGTACTTGCTGGGCAAGTTGGCCTGGCTTCTGTACCATTAGCCCTTCCCCATAAGATCCCCTAATAAAGGCTGAGAGCCCTAGCCTCCTCCCTAATACCTGTCTTGGATGGAAGCCATTAGCATGTAGAGGCACGTCTGTTTCTTCTGATCAATAAAGCCTTGACTCTTGCTTTGTGTCTGCAAGTGGTCATTGATCATGCCACATATACTGTATAACTCGAGTTAAGAAACCTAAAAAATGGGGGTCAACTTGTATTCTGGATATACTTTTTGAGACCTTAAATTCAGTTCAAAATCCCATCCATGTGGATACAGAGCAGCTTTGGTGTTTGTCAACCCTTGAAAAGACAAAAAAAAAACTGACTGATAGATTTCCATTGAGATTTTTATTAAAAACAACACAATTAGCACCCTTCAAAATCACTATCATTCAAAACAACAACAAATTTAGAACCTTCAACATTAGTCTATCATCGTCTGAAGCAAAAATGTTGGCAATCACATCCATACTCACTGTTTAAACAGTGGGCCCCAGTCTGTATCTCATGAGGTGGTTTCAGCTTCGTCGTCAATGTCCCACAATAAATAATCTTCCATGCCATCAATTGCACAAGAGAAACTACACTTTTTAAATGATTTTATCAGTCTTAAACTTTGTCTCATGCCTTGAGCATGTTACACAGCATATTCTGCACTCGACATCTATGTATTCTATTCCTTGCACACATGGCTTGCTCAAGCGGACATCAAGAGGTTACAATATAGATAAAAACCAATTGCGATAACTGCCATGTAAGTATTATGTAGTGCTAATCTATTTTTAGTCTATTCAGCTACAAAACATAGCTACAAGACCAGCAAACTCTATTCTTTGCACAAAATACCTGTTCCATGCATTTTTATCCATAGTTGTACACCATTTTCATCCATCTGTCATTTTTCATGAAAATGTACAAAAATATCTGCAGGAAATTACATTTTGGTTTAATTTTGCATTTGAAGATCACTATGGATCATAACTTCATCCTGTCGGCCATGCACGATAACACCACAATAAACCTGGTCCTTTCATTGCCTGTTTTACTTGTTTGTATAGTCCACCTTTCCATACCACTGTTCTATTACCTGTCATGTCAAAATTAACGGGGATTTGTCCACATTTCCAATATTTGCCAATGCAAACCGGTGTTTCTGCTGGTTATGTATAATAAACTGGAGAAAACTTACAATTTTATGATCAAGATCTTTTGATAGATTTTGTGCAATTTTTCTTTTTCATTGTAATACTAATTTTTGTCCTGTTCATGAAGTGATTACACCAGCCTACTGTAGCCTCAAAATTATCACTGAGGTCTGGGTATCATTTTGTCCACTGCAGTGAAAATTTTCTTATGTTCTTTCATACATGTGATTATACAGCAATCTTGCTATATAGTTAATGTACTCATTCTGCAAAATGGTCTTCCATCGTTGGCCAATGTTCATAGAACATTGCCTTTTTAAAGTCTCTTCCTTTTTTTCTCCAATCTCTTTTACAACTTTTCATACATCACATTTTCTTGCATCAGTTATTGGTTTTCTTGGCCATTTCTATCACTTTAACAATAAAATTCACTTCATATTTTTATCACTAGTTAAGTCAATGGACCCTCCATGATAGCAATTGTCTCTAGCCAAAACCCAACAGATCAATCCGCGTGATCTTTGGGGGTCGACATATTACCAGTCATCAGGCCAGCTCGGGTATCCAGTAAAACTGCGTTGCATTAAATTGGGGTTTCATTGTATTTCCCTGTTTAATCTGCATACCTACATCCTTTCCATTTCTCCTTTATTTGGAACATCCCAATTATTCTGTGTGCGCTCTAATTCAATACAGCAACCAGAGTCCAATGACTCATCTCATTATATCTGAATTTGTGTGTTAAAGGGGCTTGTAAAATTGGGGTTTCTCTGTGTTTGTGATATTTATTTCTTTATTATTCATACACTATACTCACATATGAGACAAACAGCTTTGAAGTGAAGAAGTAAGACTCGCATTTTTTTATTTGACTTACAGCGATATTGTTATTTAAAACAAACCGCTTCAGTGAATGTTGTCATCTGAATAATTTGCTATTATTATTTGCTATCTGCACCTCGCTTCCTCCCTGCTGGATGATGGCAGCATCACGTGAGAGTATCCTTCAGCATAGCCATGCTCAAACTGGAAGTTCATGGCATTCTATTTCTGGTTGGCTTCTTGGCACGTAATTATGTGTTGTTCGTAAATCGGGCTTTTTCAACCCAGGGACTACCTGTAGTTAGTTATAACAACAAAAACATTCTTCATAAGCCCACTTAAACATGTATCAACATACCTACAAGGCTAAAACTCTGTTAATTTACTTTTAGAACCTTCTAATGTGCTCGAGTCAGAGCTGTCATTATTTCCTAATTACTAATGATGCTTTGAATCATGTGGCAAGCACACACTGTTGTTTTTGTTGCTGCTGGTGTTTTTATAGTTGCTGCTTTTGTCACATTTTCTTGTGTTTTAGCTACAATATTGTGGTAATTAGTATTTGTGGATCTTTCTCAATAACCCTTTGGAGAATGAAGTAATAATGAAAAGGAAAAGAGAAAAAACAAAAAACAAAAAAAGGCTTCTGTAACTAATAATGTTATAATTCATTGTAAAAAGATTTAACAAAGAACAATTGTTAGTATTCTTATAATCTAAGAAATATTACATTTAACCAATTTAATATTTATCATATGTTAGTATATTTTTTACAACTTTTTTCATATATTGCTAAGTTCATTTTTTTGTTTTTTAAAGGTGTAATTTTAACACTGCTAGTTGTTTCTTACTGCTGTAGCGGTGTCGAACAACCACAAGAGAAAGACTTGTGATTAATAGGCTTTAATCATCTAAAGACATCAACACATCTTGTATGTTTCGGGCACGGTTCCAAGACAGGTACTGAGGGAAGGGTTTGAGCGTAACAGCCTTTATAGGGATTTCTATGAGGAAGGAGTCACAGGTTCAGGGGATGGGCCAGCTCATACAATACATATATATAATGGTTCAAACAGTGCCTTTATGTAGTATCTTTTAGATGAAGGGCTCAAGCCTGAAATATTGGTGATGTATCTTTACCTTTGCTACATAAAGGCACTGTTTGACCTGCTGGGTTTCTCCAGCATTTGCGTGTTTTTTTTCACTTAACCACGATGTCAACAGAATCCTGTGTTTTATCTCTACATACGATGGTTGCACCACATTTACCCCTTCTTTTGAAACAAAGTCCAGCGAGGTGAAGTGATTCAATGTTTGTTACAGGTTCAGCCTGTTCAGAGGTCTCGTCTGTCGCTGTGACCATTGTTAAATTTGCCGTAGCACAGCTGCTGGTTCCCGGGCAGTGTCTTGCGTGACAAGCTGTGACTCCTGTAGCTGAGTGGGGTTAGTAGGGATGTGGGATTGCTCAGTCTGGGGTTGGGCACTGTGTCGGGCACAATTAGTGGGGCCTGCTGGCCAGGGTTACTGTTAGGGGATGGTGATTGGTTGGTCGAGGGGTCTCGGATGGAAAAAGTATCCTCCTGCCCATCCTAGTACTCCACATAAGTATATTAGGGGTTAGTCCAGGGGTCTTCAGCCAGGATGGCACTGTGTTTCCCGATGTCGACTTTCTGGGGAAGGAAAAGAGCCTTTCATGTGGTGTTGCATTAGTAGCAGTGCAGAGGAGGGAGATGGTGGCATAGTATCTCAGAGAGGACATCTTACCACTAGGAGATGGGTAGGGCTTTTGACCTGAGGGCTAGGAGGACTGCCTTCCTGAGGTGGCATTCTCCCTTTCTATCTGGCCATTCCCTCAGGGGTTATAGCCCATGGTCCTACTCTTGGCTATGCCCTTGGCGAGCAGGTACTGGTGCAACTCCTCACTCGTAAATGAGGATCACCAGTCACTATGGATATAGCAGGCATATCCAAACTGAGCGAAGATGCTACCTTTATGACCATAGTCATGTCCATGTAGGTGATGGCAAAGGGGAAGCAGGATTATTCATCAATGATATTCAGGAAATGTATGTTCCTGTTGGTGGATGGAAGGGGGCCCTTGAAATCCTTGCTCAGCTACTCGAAGGGGTGGGTATCGTTGAGTGGGTTTTGTCTGGCCGATAGAATTGGAGTTTACACTCGAAACAGACTGGGCAGCTCCGTGTCAGCTCCCTGATATTCTCAACCATGTAGGGGAGACTACGGGCTCTAACAAAGAGCCCTGAGATAGTAGAGGTTGTGGAGGACTTGGAGGCAGTCCAACTGCGCGTTGGTCTATGTTCCCTGGGACAAGGCTTCAGGAGGCTCATTAAGCTTCCCGGGCCAGTTCAAGATCTCATAGTTGTAGGTGGATAGCTCAATTCTCCACCTCAGGATCTTGTTGTTCTTAATTTTTTTTTCCCTGTTATTATTGAACATAAAAGCAACTGCACATTGGCCAGTCAGCAGAGTGAACACCCAGCTAGTGCCTCCAGTGGGGTACAGCTTCCACTATGTCCTAGGCCTCCTTCTCGATGGCTGAGTGCCAAAGTTCAGGGCCCTGAAGGGCTCGGGAAAAGAAAGCCACTGGCCTGCCCACCTGGTTGAGTGTGGCAGTTAGGGCAAAGTCGGACGCATCACTCTCCACATGGAAGGGGATGGATGCATACACTCCGTGCTTCGCCGCCTTAGTGATGGTACTTGGGATTCTGCCCACAAAGGAAAGGTGGTAGATTTCACCAGGGGGTCGGGCTTTGTCTGCGTCATTCAGAACCCACTGGGCATAATACGAAAAGAAGCCTAAGCACATTTTCAGTGTCTTGAGGGTATGGGGCAATGGGAGTCCCAGCAGGGGGGAGCATGCGGTCAGGGCCAGGCCCAATGATGCCATTCTCCACCACACAACCAAGGATGGGCAGCCGTGAGGTACTGAACACGAACTTGTTTTGGTTGTTAGGTTGAGGCTTTTGGCTGTGTGGAGAAATTTCTTCAGATTAGAGTCATTTTCCTGCTGGTCATGGCCACAGATGGTCACATTGTCCAACTAAGGAAATGTGGCCTTGAGTCCATAGTCATCCACTACTTGATCCATCTCCCTCTGGAAGACAGAGACCCCATTGATGACCACGAAAGAGACTCAGAAGAAGTGGTAGAGGCAGCCATCTAATCCGGATGGATTAGTAGTTGGTAGGTCGACGAGATCAATGGTTGAGAAGACCAGAAACCAGGCAATCTCATTTACCATCTTGGCGATGTGGAGGAGTGGGAAGGCATCCAACTGGGTGAAATGGTTTATGATCTGGTTGTAGTCGATAACCGTGCAGTGTTTCTCTCTGCACTTAACAACCACCACCTATGCTCTCCAGGGGCTGGTGCTAGGTTCTACGATCCCCTCTGCCAAAAGCCATTTGACTTCTGCTTTGATGAAGGCTCTGTTCCTGTGGCTGTATCCCCTGCACTTGGTGGTGACCAACTTGCATTCAGGGGTGAAGATCTCGAACGGGACAGTAGTGGGACCTGGGGGGTAGAGAGACTACATCCTGTTTGGAGTTGGGGGGGAAAGAGGGTCAGGTGGTTTAAGAATTTGCAGTTTTGGACTGTGAAGGGCAGATATGGGGCATCAAACTGCATTTGGATGCTCTTTTGCTGGCACTGAAAGTCTAGTCCCAGTATGACTGGTGCACAGAGCTATGGCAAAATAAGGAGTTTAAAGTTCTTGTACTCTGTGCCCTGCAAAGTGTCATGGTGCAGCAGCCATGGATCTCATCCAAGTGAGATTTGGAGGCCAGGGAGATTCTACATTGTGCTGGAGTTACCACGAGGGAGAGGCACTGCACTGTGTCTGGATGAATGAAGCTCTCTATGCTCCCTGTATCAAATAGACTATTTGTGACACGACCATTTACCTCATGTTCATCATGGCTCAAACCCCCCAGTGGGCTGTCCTGATCCAGGGTAATTGAGGCCAAGATTTGGTCGCTGCTGTAGAGTTGCTTTGGGGACACCCACCAAGAAGGTTGCCCCATGTTGCGCATGCAGTGCTGCTCCTCACCACTGGAAGTGGTGCCATTCCAGATTGCCTTCCCAATGGTCCCGCACAGCTATTTCCCATGACCGGAAGTGACACTAGAGGTAAAGCCGGAAGTGGCATGGTCCAAGATGGTTGTGGCTGCTGGCTGCATGCGGTGCTGCTGAAGGAAGGTTTGGACCTATTTACCTTCCCATAATGTCTCTTCTTCCCACAGCCAGAGCATGTAGCATTTCACCTGGGCAGTTATTCATGTGTCCACAGAAGAAACAATTCGGGTGCTCCATGATGGTGACCTTAGACCCTACATCCCAAGGTGGTTATGCCCTAGCTCCCTCCATGGTGGCTGTGTTTCCTGAGAAGGCCTCTGTATTAAACTGTGCTGTCTTAACTGCTTTAGCCAGGTCAACTATTTCTTGCAAGCTTCAATTGGCCTTTTCTATTAGTCTCTGTTTGATGTGATCAGACTTGAATCCAGCCACATATGCATTACGTATAAGGCCTTCTAGATGGGCAGCAGCAGAGACTTCTCGGCAGTCACAGACTCGCCCCATCTCCCAGAGGACCCACGTGTACTCTTTGAGTGAATCATCAGGTGCTTGTCTACAACTGCCCAGAAGGAATCTGGCATAGATGACGTTCATTGGGATCCAATCCTGTTTCTACAGGAACTCCATTGTGGCTGAGTAAGTAATGCAGTCTCTTATCACCTGGAAGATTCGGTGGCCAACCTCAGCGAAGAGTAGATCTTGTTTGTCCTCCTCACTCTACATATTGTTACATCTCATGAAAGCATTGAGGCAGTGCAGCCATTGATCAAATTTGACTGAGGCCTCTGGATCTTTAGGGTCAGTGTCCAATTTATCTGCACGTATTGCTTTGTCCATGGCCCAAAAATTTAAGGTGATTAAATTGTAGCACTATCGAGCAACCACATTAGTTAGAGAGTTGTGATTAATTGGCTTTAATCACCTTAAGATATCAACACATCTCACGTGTTGCTGGCTCGGTTCCTAGGCAGATGCTGAGGAGCATAACAGCCTTTATAGGGATTTCCGAGATGGAAGAGTTACAGGTTCAGGGGGGTGAGCCAGCGCATACAATACAAACAGTAGTGGTTACACCAAAACTACTACTACCATTTTCTTTCTTTTTCTTTTTTCTTTGGCTTGGCTTCGCGGACGAAGATTTATGGAGGGGGTAAAAGTCCACGTCAGCTGCAGGCTCGATTGTGGCTGACAAGTCCGATGAGGGACAGGCAGACACGGTTGCAGCGGCTGCAGGGGAAAATTGGTTGGTTGGGGTTGGATGTTGGGTTTTTCCTCCTTTACCTTTTGTCAGTGAGGCGGGCTCTGCGGTCTTCTTCAAAGGGGGTTGCTGCCCGCCGAACTGTGAGGCGCCAAGATGCATGGTTTGAGGCGAGATCAGCCCACTGGCGGTGGTCAATGTGGCAGGCACCAAGAGATTTCTTTAGGCAGTCCTTGTACCTCTTCTTTGGTGCACCTCTGTCACGGTGGCCAGTGGAGAGCTTGCCATATAACACGATCTTGGGAAGGCGATGGTCCTCCATTTTGGAGACGTGACCCACCCAGCGCAGCTGGATCTTCAGCAGCGTGGACTCGATGCTGTCGGCCTCTGCCATCTCGAGTACTTCGATGTTAGGGATGAAGTCGCTCCAATGAATTACCATTACGTTCATACTAACCCAGCATAGAAAAGTTTATAACTAAAGGGCAAAATTTTTGGATGAGAGGGTCAACATTTAAATGCGATCTAAGGGAGTGTTTTTTTTCATGCCAAGGGAGGTGGCTATGTTGAATGATCAGCCGGAAGGAGTGGTAGAGGTGGATACAAATGCAAAGTTCAAAAATCAGGTACATGGATAGGAAATATTTAAAAGGATATGGATGAATGTGACTTATTCTGCTAGGCATCTTGGTCAAAGGGCCTGTTTCCAAACTGTCTACCTCTGATTCACTCTGACTCCATTGTAAATCACTCCTTAATGTTAGAAAAGTGGTTTAAATAATCATTAGCATGTCTTTGGAATTCGGAAGAAAACTAGAGCAACCAGCAATATCCAATCTAGTCAAAGGTGGAGAACATGTTCCAGTGTATAACTTGCAGCGAACCATTTATACATGTGGATGATATTGGTCATTTTATTAGCTGCCCTTGAAATACTTCTAAATCATCTTGTGCATTACTTGATCAGTGGGAAGGTGTTCATAATTATTTGCCCTATTTTATGCAAGGCTTATTAAAGACCATGTTGTAATAGAAAGAAAATCTCTTGGGCTTTATTTGTTACTGTGTTCAGAGATTTTGTTGTTAACCTCAATCTATGATTATAATAGTTCCCTCAGAAATTAATACTCTTCAACAAAAAAAGATTGGACTGAAGTTTATTCAACATTAATAATTATGTATCAACATTTGAATATTTGGAGTACTTTTGATTCTGCAACATATAGCCAGATAGTAATTTAAAAGAAAATATTTCAAGTAGATGATTACCTTACCAGATACAGTGAATGAGCAAAAGATTATAGACATTTTTTTTTCTATGGCTCTTTGAAAATACTTTTTTTAAGTGCAAATGTAAGTTTCAGGAAGGAAATTGTATAGTGGAGAATAATTAAGATAAGCACCTTTTATTTCATGCTTCTTAGGAAGAAACAGGAAAAAAATCTTTTGCAATATTTTTATTGGTTTCATCAAATCTTGTTCAGTTATAAAAATAATATTGAAACCTACGTTACATTGAAACAAAGTTTTTTGAAAAAAAAATCCCACTATAATAATTATCAATCCCCTCCTTTTGGAGGCTACTGGCTTAACACCAAACAGTCCACTTAGCAGGGTTGCTACTGCTACAGCCAGGTCATAGCTCACAGTTGTAGCTCCTGCGCTGCAGCTTGAAACTTGCAGAGGAATTAAGACACGCACGCCAGTAGAGTGTATTCGACACTGAGTTTATTCAGGGGCAGCTTTGCCTTTTATAGTGAGCTCGGCTGCATCACCACCAGGATGTGGGTTGAGCGGGCTGGCCACCGATTGGTTGGTTCCAGCATCCGGGACCCGATTGGTCCCCATGTGATCCACTGGCAGTGGTTGACTGGTTTCACCGTTCCACCGGCAGCCTATGGAAACGGGCATCTCAGCCTGTGTAAGGTCTTTCCGGTCGCTGTGTTTGACTATTTTCGATGTTGACCCAAGGCTAATAATAAAAAGGTAAACAATGGGGTCAAAAAACAGAAACTAATTGATCTACAATTTTGAAAATAATTAAAGAAGGAACCCCATAAAGAAACAAAGCAAAGATTCATTTCAGTAATGGAACATCAAATTTTTCTCCCCCAAAGTAAAACATGCCATCGGACATGTTTATTAAGTGTGATTGGGAGGGACAGCATCTTTCCATCTCATTAATATGGCGTTACGAACCATGCATAATGAGCAGCAATAGACAATGGATCAGACAGTGTTTAATTTTAAAACACTAATTTTATTTCTTACTTTTAAACTATAGTCTTAACATTTAAACTATCCTTAACACTAAATATATCCACAGCTATACATAGTGTGTATGTGATATATCCAAACCATTGCATTCCAGGTCAAAATCCAGAAATTTACTTCAAAGTTCATTCTTTCACATTCAATGTTGAAGCATAGGTCTTTGAAATGTAATGCCCAGAATTAATGATGAACTGATGGGAAGACTAAAGTTGTGATTTGTACAAACTCTCAAATTCTCCTTGTTTTGCCTTTGAAGAAATTTACATCTACACGAGCTGTGATCATACTATTCTTGGTCCTTTTCTAGACAAGACTCAAACTGGGTGGCCTCCACAAAGCTTCCAAGACCCTGGCACTGTTCTCGACAAGTAACTTCACTAACAAATGACATTCACTGCTGGTCTCAATCAAAATGAAGCACCTTGCTTCCAAAAACACCATTCTGGCACAGGTCAATCCATCGAAAAGACTATTATTCACAGAGCATGTTTTGCTCTGAATTCCACAAAAATCACAATGTCTTTGCAAATGTATCGAATCTGGAACAGACTGTGACAACCTTCCCTCAGGTCTTCCAATGTGTCAAATTGTAATTGAACTGTGACTTGTCGTGAAGGTGCTTGTGTGAAGTGTTAAATGTTAACTGTGACCATTCAGTTCCTCCTGTCTATACAATCCCTTTGTGATAAAACGGAAACTTTTAATACCTCCCCCAACAAATAAAATTTTGAGATCTAAGAGCAAAATATTTAACTACAATCTACAACATTAAATATACCTTCAATATTGTTATAAAATACCAACAAATAACATTCTTTTAGAAGTTTATACAACTAATAAGTTTTGTGGCAAAACATTGTAAACTTAACATCTGGAAAGGCAATCAGCAATTATGTTATCTTTGCCTTTAATGTAAGTTGTCATTAAATTATATTCTTTGAAATAATTCTTAAAATTTAGTAATCTTAGTCCACCCCGTTCAAATTTCTACATTAATTTTTCTAAACCAACTCTTGACATCTTACTTTTCCAAATAAAATCTTGTGTCATTTTATTGAAACTTTGAAAAAGATGATTCAGGTACATGAATGGGTAACAACTGAAATAAATACTGTATTCTCCAAAAAAAAATCATTTTAATACAATTCACCTCTCTTATTAAAATTATTGGTAAATCTTTTCATCTTCTCGTCTTCTTCCATTTTTGTCATAATTGTAAATATTTCAACTTAAACAAATTATTTATATTTCTATTAATTTTTATTCCTAAATATTTGATTGTATCATTTTGCCCCTAAATTTTATCAATCTTTTCCACTGAGAGTAGTCCATATCTACCATAGGTATCACCTCACTTTTATCAACATTATCTTTATAACCCGAGACTAATCTGTACTCCTTCAACTTATTTAACAATATTTCTGGTCTCATTAAATATACTACAACATCATTTGCAAATAGGCTAATGTTATGTTCTTTATTACCTCCTTCAAATCCCTTAATTTCTCTATCAATTCTAATTATTTCTGCTAATAGCTCTATTGCTAATGCAAATAGAAAGGATAATAATGGGCAACCTTATCTAGAAAACTTTTCTAACAAAAAAGGGGTGAAAAAAAAGCTTGGGTTCAGATTGAAATGATTAAAATTTGAGAAAATATCCCAGAACAAATTTTATCTAAATGGAATAGTGAGTTGTTTAAAGGGATTAAGGAGAAATTAGTTTAAAAACATATATTTAAAATATGGAATGGAATTCATACAGAGCGAGGACTTGGAAATTATCAATGATCAAAAATGTTGTTAAAACAAAATCATCTTCTTCCTTTTATTTTGAATGATTATTTATTTGATAAATGGTTTAATAAATATAAACGGAGGATAAAAGATTGTTTGTTTGGATCATTTTTTAAACTTTTGAACAATTAAAAGTTAAATATAATATACAAAATGATACAAGTTTTGCATATTATCAGTTGAAATTGTATTTAAAAAAGAAATTGGGAACAGATTTGCAGCTTCCAAAACAAAGTCAATTTGAAGATATAATAACAGATATATTTATGATCAAGAAATTTATATATGTATAGAAGATTACAAGAAACTACGAGGAAAAAAGATTTATATAAATTATATTCTTGCAGAATAAAACTCCAGCTTATTAATCGTCAATTTTTGTTTTTAATTTTAAAAATACTAGGGGATTATGGTCAGTATACACAATAATTAATCCCTGAGCTGTGCAGATATAAACATCAAAGTGCTGCAAAGCCAGTGCAATGGATAAGAGTTCTTTCTCCATGGTAGAATATTTTTTTTTGACGTTTAGTGAATTTCTTGGAAATAATAGCATCACAATCATTCTTTTGGAATAACACTGCTCCTGCAGCCTCTTCACTCACATCTACAGCTAAAGAAAATGGCTTGTCCAATTCAGGAGATTTTAAAACAGGGTAATGGCAGCATATCTCTAAATTTTCTAAAGCTCTCTGACAAGATTTTGTCCACACAAGTTTCTCCCACTTCTTCAAAAGATTGTTCAAAGGAAGAACAACTTCTGTAAAATTCTTGCAGAACTTCTATAATATCCTGTCATCTATAGAAACTTTCTCACTGCCTTCTTTCTATTGGGAATATGGAATTTAGAAATTGCCTGCCCTTTGGCTTGAATAGGTGCAACTTTGCCCTGAGTATGTCCTAAGTATTTCACAGTAGCATATCCAAATTCACTTTTAGCTAAATTGACAGTTAAGTTTCCTTTGGTTAATCCTGTAAATAATTTCTCCATTTCCATCTGATGTTCTTCCCATGTGTCACTTTTTGTGACCAAGTCCTCAATATAACCATCTCTAAGTTTTTGAACATTGGATTACAGAATTTATAATCCTTTGGACCATTACTGGGGCATTTTTTATGCCAAAAGGTGGAACACTATATTCGTACAAGCCTGATGGTGTCATACATGTGGAAATATCCCTTCCTCTGTTGGCTAGTGGCATGCACTAGTAACCCTTCAGCAGATCTACCTTAGAAAGAAATTTAGTTTTCACAATTTTATCAAAACAATCATTTCTAGGAATGTGATAAGCATCTGTTTTGGTTACTGTATTAACCTTTCTGTAATCTGTCAGAATCTAAGAATTCCATTTGTTTGAGGTACCAGAACACAAGGAGAACTCCAATTTGAGTTCGAAGGTCCAATAATATTATTTTCCAACAAGTATTCCACCTCCTGATCCATTATTTTACTATTTTACTGTTTATTCTATAGGGGAGTTTTTATAACAATATATATATTACAGCATGGAAACAGGCCATTTTTGCCCTTCTAGTCCACAACAAATTAAGTACTCTCCTCTAGTCTCATCTACATACACCCTGCCCATACCCTTCATTCCCCTTCCATCTGTTTATCTATCCAATTTTTCCTTAAATGACAAAATTGACCCTGCTGCCACTACTTCACCTGGAAGCTCATTCAACACAGCCACCACTCTGAGTAATGAAGTTCCCCCTCATGTTACTTCCATACTTTTGCCCCTTAAGTCATGACCTCTTGTTTCAATCTCTCCTTCTCTCCATGGAAAAAGCCTATCCACATCAACTCGATCTATCCCTCTCATAACCTTAAATGCCTCTATCAAATCCATTCTCAACCTTATACACTCCGAAGAATAAAGACCTAATTGGCCTAATTTTTATTTGTAATCTAGATGCTGAAATCCAGGTAAAATTTTTGTAAATCTTCTCTGCACTCTTTTTACCTTGTTGACATCCTTCCAATAATTCGGTGAGCAGAACTCTATACAGTATTCGAAATTTGGCCTCGCCAAGGCCAAATGGGATGAGCTTCTCCTTCATCCACATAATGACAAATCACAGACAGTCTTTTCATTTTTTAAATTTTTTTATTTTTCACACTATGAATCATATTAACCAAAATACACACAAATATTTCTTTCTTGAATATACAGTGTCCTTTTCTCCCCTTTTCCTCTCTTCCTTCCCTCCCTCCTTCCCACCCCCGTCCAAACCTATTAAACATTCAATATATACAATACAATAAACCCATTAAACAATGTCATCACACAATGAAAATAAATAAGAAAATTGTGTCTTCTACTTTTACACACTGGGTCAGTTCATTTCATCTTCTTCTCATTCTTTCATTTTAGGGGGTGGAGGTCCGCGGTAGACCCTCTCTGTTGTGTTCCATGTATGGTTCTCAAATTTGTTCAAATAATGTGACTTTATTTTTTTTAATTTTATGTTATTTTTTTCCAATGGAATACATTTATTCATTTCTATGTACCACTGTTGTACTCTCAGGCTCTCTTGTGATTTCCAAGTTGACATTATACATTTTTTTTTGCTACAGCTTAAGTCTATCATAATAAATCTTTTTTGCACTTCATCCAGTTTCAGGCCAAATTCTTTACTTCTTATTTTACTTAGAAGAAAGATTGCTGGATTTTTTGGTATGTTGCTTTTTATGATTTTATTTAATACCTGATTTAGATCTTCCCAAAACTTTTCCACTTTCTCACATGCCCAAATTGCATGTACTGTTGTTCCCGTTTCTTCCTTACAGTGAAAACATCTATCTGATACTGTTGGATCCCATTTATTTAACTTTTGGGGTGTGATATATAGCCTGTGTAACCAATTATATTGTATTATGTGTAACCTCGTGTTTATTATATTTCTCATAGTTCTGGAGCATAGCTTTTCCCATATTTCATTTTTTATCTTTGTTTAGATCTTGTTCCCACTTTTGTTTGGGTTTATAGCTTATTTCATCATTTCTTTCTCTTGCAGCTTGATGTACATGTTTGTTATAAATCTTTTAATTATCATTGTGTCTGTAATCACATATTCAAAGCTGATTCCTTCTGGTAACCTCAGCCTACTTCCCAGTTTGTCCTTAAAGTAGGTTTTCAGTTGGTGGTATGCAAACATTGTACCGTGAGTTATTCCATATTTGTGCTTCATTTGTTGAAATTATGATAAATTATTTCCCAAAAACAATTTTCTACTCTTTTGATCCCTTTTCTCTCCCATTCTCTAAAGGAAAGGTTATCTATTGTGAAAGGTTGATTTTGCATCAATAATAATTTTGGTAGTTGGTAATTTGTTTTTTTTTCCTTTCTACGTGAATCTTCTTCCAAATGTTGAGCAGATAGTGCAGAACTGGTGAACTTCTATATTGCACCAGTTTTTCATCCCACTTATAAAGTATATGCTCTGGTAACTTCTCCCCTATTTTATCTAGCTCTATTCTGGTCTAATCTGGTTTTTCCCTTATTTGATAAAAATCTGATAGATATCTTAATGGTGTTGCTCTATAATAATTCTTAAAGTTTGGTAGCTGCAAATCACCTTGTTTGTACCATTCTGTTAATTTATCTAGCGCTATCCTCGGTTCCCTCACTTTCCATAAGAATTTCCTTATTATTTAGCTCATTGAAGAATTTCTCTGTTAAGTGAATTGGTAATGATTGAAATAGGTATTTTATCCTTGGGAAGATATTCATTTTAATGCAATTTACCCTTCCTATCAGTGTTAGTGGTAAATCTTTCCAATGTTTTAAGTCATCTTGTAATTTCTTCATTAATGGCTGATAATTTAATTTGTATAAATGGCCTAGGTTATTATCTAGTCTAATACCTAGGTATCGGATTACCTGTGTTTGCCATTTAAATCGTGATTCTTTTTTAAACTTTGTGTATTCCGCATTATTCATTGGCATCACTTCACTTTTATTTGCGTTGATCTTGTACCCCGATATTTCTCCAAATTCCTTCAATTTCTTATATAATTCTTTTATTGATAACTCTGGTTCTGTTACATATACTATGATGTCATCTGCAAATAGACTGATTTTATATTACTTCTTTTTTATTTTTATCCCTTTTTTATTTTCTGTTCTTATCATTTCTGCCAAGGGTTCTATAGCTAAAGTGAACAGTGAGGGAGATGGTGGACATCGCTGCCGAGTTGACCTGCTTAATTTAAATTGGATCGATATATATATATATATTTATTTATATATATATATATATATATTTATCTATTTATTTATTTATTTATATGTTTATATATATTTTTTTTTATATTTATATATATATATATATATATAAAGATATATGTATATAAAGAGATATATATATATATGTGCATATATAGATATATATATATATATATATGTGTGCATATATAGATATACACACACACACACACACACATACATACATACATACATACATACATACATACATATATATCCATTTGCTGTCACCTTCGCCAATGGTCCCTTATATAATGCTTTAATCCAATTAATATATTTCTCTAGTAGGTTGAACCTCTGTAATACTTTGAATAAATAATTAAAGATGTCTTCATTTAGGCCTATTTCTTTATTGAATGTGGACTATAAAATAATAGCTAAATTGTTAGCAAATTGGCTTGCTAAATATTTATCTAAATTGATGCATGTAGATCAAACAGGTTTTATTAAAAATAGACATGCTTCAGATAACATTCTTTGATTAATTACTTTGATCAATGCATACCGACGGCAGCAATTTTTTATTTAAGTTCTTGGAAAAGTTTAAATTTGGCCCCTTTTTTATTGGCGGGTTAAAGCTTTATATACAAACCCAATTGCTTTTCTTTTCTTTTCTTTGGCTTGGCTTCGCGGACAAAGATTTATGGAGGGGGTAAAAGTCCACGTCAGCTGCAGGTTCGTTTGTGGCTGACAAGTCCGATGCGGGACAGGCAGACACGGTTGCAGCGGCTGCAGGGGAAAATTGGTTGGTTGGGGTTGGGTGTTGGGTTTTTCCTCCTTTGCCTTTTGTCAGTGAGGTGGGCTCTGCGGTCTTCTTCAAAGGAGGTTGCTGCCCGCCAAACTGTGAGGCGCCAAGATGCACGGTTTGAGGCGAGATCAGCCCACTGGCGGTGGTCAATGTGGCAGGCACCAAGAGATTTCTTTAGGCAGTCCTTGTACCTTTTCTTTGGTGCACCTCTGTCAGGGTGGCCAGTGGAGAGCTCGCCATATAACACGATCTTGGGAAGGCGATGGTCCTCCATTCTGGAGACGTGACCCACCCAGCGGAGCTGGATCTTCAGCAGCGTGGACTCGATGCTGTCGACCTCTGCCATCTCGAGTACTTCGACGTTAGGGATGAAAGCGCTCCAATGGATGTTGAGGATGGAGCGGAGACAACGCTGGTAGAAGTGTTCTAGGAGCCGTAGGTGATGCCGGTAGAGGACCCATGATTCGGAGCCGAACAGGAGTGTGGGTATGACAACGGCTCTGTATACGCTTATCTTTGTGAGGTTTTTCAGTTGGTTGTTTTTCCAGACTCTTTTGTGTAGTCTTCCAAAGGCGCTATTTGCCTTGGCGAGTCTGTTGTCTATCTCATTGTCGATCCTTGCATCTGATGAAATGGTGCTATAGGATGGTGACAAATGGACACGTTTTGTCGTCATTTAAATTAACACATTCTACTCAACAGGGTTGTCCATTGTCACCAGGCCTGTTTGCATTGGTCATTGAACTGCTAGCTCAATTAATACAGCAAAATGAGCAGATACAAGGGATGAGAGTTTTGGATGAAGAGTACAAGATTAATTTATTTGCAGATGATGTTTTGATATATTTAACAAATCTGGAACAATCTTTGCCGCATTTATGGGAATGTTTATTACAGTATGGATCATTATATGGGTATAATGTTAATTGCAATAAAAATAAAATGTTACCAGTAGGTGAAGGAGATTATTTAGTTTATAAAAATGTTATTAATTTGAAATGGACAGATAAAATTAAATATTTAGGAATAATTGTGAATACTGAGTATCAACCTTTATATGAATTAAATTATGTACCATTGTTGAAAAAGATAAAAAGAACTTCAATTAACTTTAAATGGCCGGGTTAATTGTATTAAAATGAATATTTTTCCACATATCCAGTATTTGTTTCAATCAATACCATGTTTTCTAACAAGGAACTTTTTCCAGAATTTAAATAAAGTTATTAGGGAATTTCTGTGGAAAGATAAATTACCAAGGGTAGCATTAAATAAGCTTACTTGAAGTATGCATTAGGTGGATTACAATTACCTCATTTTTAGAATTATTATGAAGCAGCCCAACTTAAATTTATTAGCTGTTTGATGGATTTGGATCAACCTCCAAGTTGGACTAAAGTTGAGATGGCTTGTATATCTGAAACTGCAGTACATCAATTTATATTTTGGTGGAATATAGATTTATTACAGGAGTATAATGTGCCGATATTAAAACATCTATTGCTGTTATGGACAAAAAAAGAATAAGATTATAGGATCAAAAGGTAAATTATCTATTTTAACGCCATTATATAATAATCAGCTTATTCCTTTTTAATTATTTAATAGTCATTTAAAGAATTGGGACTTTAAGGGTATAAAAATATTTCAGGATTGTTTTGTAGAAGGTCAATTTCTTTTACTCAATTAAAAGAGTGTTTTGATATTGCTGAAGCTTCTTTATTTGTTTATTATCAACTTTGGTCGCTGGTTAAAAAAAAATGTATGGTAGAGAGATAGTTTTACCCGTATTGTTGGAGTTCAAGTCTTTGATTTCTTCTATGCCTAAAAATGGTTATATTTCTATTATGTATCAAGTATTATAAGATAATATGGACAAGTTGGAATGGGAGAAATCTAAGCTTAAATGGGAAAATTATTTAACTTTTGTTTTTCCTGAAGACTACTGGATGAATATGTGTCATGACAGTGTTACTAGATTGATGAATGTACAATATGAAATGGTTAATTATAATTTTTTGCATCAGTTATATTTAACTCCTGAGAAATTGAAAAAAGATGGCTTTAGTAATTCAGATTCCTGTTTTAGATGTGATATGGGTGTTGGAACTTTTTTACATGCTGTTTGGTCCTATATGTATGTACAACCATTTTGGATGAAGTTAAGTTAATTTTGGAAAAATTGTTTAAGTTACCATTAGATCCATCTGTTTTTTTAATGGGTTGTGTGATTCCTTTAAAGGGATTGGGGCTAGATAAATTCCAAATTGCATTTGTATACTTAGCGTTTTCTGTAGCTCGAAAGTAAGTACGTGGACGGATAATACAATGATTAATATAATGCGATGGCAAAATGAAATGAAAGCTTGTATTGTTATGGAAAAAACCACATGTTTTGCATGATAATTATTCTTTTTTGTTAATAAGTGGTCATTATATGTACCTTGATTTATTTTATTTATAGTTTTTCTTTATATATTTCTTTGGCTATCCTTATGAGCTGGTTGAGGGGGGTGGGGTTTCTTTTTTTTTAATTTTTTTATTTCTATATAAAAAAAATTGTCGTGAAGTGTATTCCACATGTTTACCAATAATTTTTCAATAAATAAAGTTTAAAAAGAACATTGCAGGGTGATATAGGACAGTTAGAAGAATGAGCTGAAAGATGGAAAATGGAGTTTAAAACTGATAAATGTGAGGTGCTACATTTTGGTAGGACTAATCAAAATAGGAGATATACATTAAAAGGTAGACAATTGAGGTGTGCAATGGAACAAAAGGATTTAGGTTTCATGGTACATAATTGTCACATGTGGATAGGGTGTTGAAAAAGGCATTTAGTAATTTGGCTTTAATAAATCAGAGTATAGAACATAGGTGTTGATAGGTAATGTAAAAATTGCATAAGACATTGGTGAGGCTAAATTTGGAATATTGTGTGTAGTTTTGGTCGCCGAATTACAGGAAAGATATAAACAGAATGGAGAGAACGCAGAGGAGATTTACAAGAAAGTTGCTGGGGTTTGAGTTACAGGGAACAGTTGAGCAGGCTAGGACTTTATTTTCTGGAGCATAGAAGGTTGAGTGGTGATTTGATAGAGGTATACAAAGTTATAAGGGGGACAGATAGAGTCAATGTGGATAGGCTTTGTTCACTGAGAGTGGAGGAGATTCAAACAAGAAGTATGGATCAAGAGTATTCGTTGGTGTTGGGTTAATGAAAATATGATGAGGATGGGAAGGGGCTTCAGGATGATATGGACAAACTGAATGAGTGAGTTTGTACTAGCCACAGAGCCTTTAGCCGAGGCCATTTGACAGGATTCAGACATTAAAGGTTTCAGAACAGGCCAGGAAGACAATTTATTTGCCGATAATGTACTGATATATCTGCCAGATCTGACACACTCGTTGCCCAAGCTGCACTCCACTGTGGAGGACTATGGGAAGATCTCTGGGTATAAGATAAATCAGGATAAATGCAAAAGCATGTCACTTAGGAAGGGGGATTATATTCACTGTCAAGAAAATAGTCAACTAAAGTGGCTGAAAATGGGATTAAATATCTAGGAGTTAAAATAGATAACTTGAGTAATTTATACAAACTGAATTACTCCCTCCCCCCACCCCACCTTGTTTGAAAAAGCTGAGGAGGATCTAAACGGATAGTTGTCCCTGCCCATTACACTTGTGATATCACAGTGATGGGAGGTGTCAAGATGATGTCCTAGCATGGGGAAACTGGTGGTGTTTTGCCATAGCTGAGCTGCACCATAGCACAGTAGCCTGAGGAGGATGCCTCTCCTGGATGGGGATTCTGGCCAGAATGTGGGAGTAGGAGGGTGTCTCATCCCAGGAATGGTTTAATGAATGGGGTTGTGTTTGGAAGCGCCCAACACCCATGGGTGAGATAAAGAGCCTGTCACAGACTCCCCTACAGGGACAGAGCCTCCTCCGGCACCATCCTTCACCTAGTGTTGGCATAGAGAATGGAGGCCACGTTTAACCCCCTCTCCCCATCCTGAATGCAGGGTGCTATCTGAAGCAGTTGGAGTGGACTGGGGAGGGGAGACCCCTTCCATCCTTGCCCACATCTTCTCTTCCCCCCCCCCCCGCGATAGGATTCCTTCCCTGAGGGGACCCGGGTCAAGGTACCAGAAAGCGTTGCTGGTGTGGCGGACCCAGCAGGATTGAATGGTGAAGCAAGTTGCTCTCTTGCTCGCCTTGTAGAAGGTCACAGTGCTGCTGAGCCTCCAGGAGTGGGGAGGGTTTCTGCAGACCTTGAGAGCACTTCAGAGGGCTCCATCTCCCTGAGACATGAGGAGGCCAATAGGTGACTTGACCCTCTCATAGAGGGAGGCTTGTGGACAAAATGAATGGCTGTGGACCTTGTTCCTCCCCCCACCCCCCCTCCACCCCAACTCCACCAGGTAGGTGGTTCTAAAACTGGCCTCAGTCTGAGCGTCGAGATTGAAGAAGGAAGTCAGGTGTCAATTTTTATACTCAGGCTGGAATGAACCACCAGAGGATCAATTGTGACATTAAGCTGACCTTTTCAGGGAAGTTGGAGGGAGGGATAGAGACAAACATAGACAGCAAGGCTGGGTTGGGAAAATGGCCTATTTTATTCCCTCTGGGTGTGTAAATGCTGCTGCTTCTGCCCCACAGGAGATGGTAATAACAACAGTGGAGGCCACACTGGGCCATGGACTTGATGTCCCCAAGAAGGTGTCCTACACAGATGTTAAAATAATCAGCAATGGGTCCTTCCATGTGGTGTACCAGGCCAGGCTGGTGGACTCCGGAGAGCTGATTGCCATCAAGAAGGTCTTGCAGGACAAAATATTCAAGGTGAGGGGGAGAAGCAGTTGTTTGGAAATGGGGCAGCCTGAAATTTAAATTTAGACATACAGCACGGTCACAGGCCATTGCGGCACACGAGTCCATGCCACCTATTTACACCCAATTGACAAATACCCCTGATATATTTTTGAAGGGTGGGAGGAATCTGGAGCAACTAACAGAAATCCAGGCAGACACAGGGTTTGGAAGCAGAGAAAGACACACACACACAATTACACACAGCTGGCAAATATCGGAGATTGTCTGCGAATCATTGTTCAGTGGAAGCTGCGTAAACAACCATAAAAACTAAAGTGATTCTTAATTGAACCCCCCCCCCCCTTCCCCAATGAGTCCCACCCCCTCTGGCCTCCCGCCGAGTCCCTCCCACCTCTGGCCTCTTGATGAGTCACCCTGCACCCCCTTCCCCCCAACTTGGTCAAGTCGCCCCTCTGGACCCTCACCCATCCCCATCCTTGCTGATGTTCCTTTCTTGCTGCAGATCATGCGGAAGATGGATCACACCAACATCTTCACTCTCCTCTACTTCTACTCCTCTGTCAACAAGGTAAGTCCCACGTGACACCCCCCCCCCACCCCCCCTCATCCCCACTACTGCTGCATTTCATTTGCTGCTACTTTCCCCATTCCCTAAATCTATCTGTCTTGGTGCAACCTCTGTTTCCTCTGACCTGCCCGCTGATCATTACTTCCCCCGGATGCTGGCTGCTCTGCTGACTCCGCTGTACAGTTCCGCACCCATTAACTCATTATCTCTCGCCATTTCATTTCCAGACAGTAGCAGCCATGACCACAAGATTAGGGAGCCAGAGTAGGTCTCTCAATCCCTTGAGTCTGTTTCACCCCATTCATATCATGAATGTATTTCTTCCCATAACCCCATTCTCTAGAATCTCTTGGTGCCCTTAAGAATCTACGCCTGCTCTGAATCATCCCAACAACTTGGCCTTCACTCATTCAGCCCCATCCACCATCCAGCTGAAAACATTTCTCCTCCTCTCAAAATGCCAGTGGATTTTCTCTCAAGGTGAACCCTTGCCTCATGTGGGAGGGCAGTCGGACCTGTGCACTTCGTGCAGTCTCACCAGAACGGGTTGATGGGGAAGGGGACTGGTGCACTACGGCTTGTCGACTCTCTGCTTAGTGTGCCCTTGGATTCTGGCTATGTTGTGTTGACCACTGGGGGCATCAGATCCACAGAGAGGGGGTGGGTGGCACTCCTGTTGGGAGAGGTCCTGGGTATTTGATGTAAATCCTGCTGACATTTTTCATTTTGTGTCCAACAGGAAGACGAGTATACTTGAACCTGTTTCTGTACTATGTTCCTGAGACTGTTTACTGCGTGGCCTGGCACTTCAAAGTCAAGCAGCACATTCCCATGATCTACATCAGTGGTTCCCAACCTTTTTTATGTCCCACACCCCTAAAATTTTTTAATCTGTTCTCGCACCTCTTAAAGTAATAATTTATTTAAGAATAAAAGTGAAGGTGACCAAAACAAATTTGTATAATCAATTTTTAATAATATATAAACAAAAATGAAACATATGGAAAAGAAAAAATATTACAACAAATTAAAAGTTGCATAAACCCTACAAAAAAATTAAATTTTCATCCATGCATGAAATTTCTTTTTAAAAAATTAAAGAACTAATGTTCAAATGTTCATAAGCTAATTTAAATTTAATGACTCTTTTGTTCCTGTTTATTGCTTGAGTTTTTCAAAATGTGGCACTTTGTAGCTGATAGTAACCTGCACGTCTGCCTGTGCACCCAAGCGATTTCTAGATTTTGTCTTGATTGACAAAGGGCACTAAATCCAGACTCGCAGAAGTATGTCATCGCGAATGGGATGAGCACAGTTAGTGCTTTTTTACAAAATCTTGGAAACATGTCCATTGCCGAACACCAATATTGTTCCAAAGTTTTGTTTTCAAACTGCATTGCAAGAACATGATTTGTGCGCAGTTCAATAAGATCTTCCTTCAGCTCTTCATCATCCAACATATTATCCAAATTGAAGGAGTATAGATTTATAATACATTCTTCGGAAGTTTCCAGTTCTCCTTCTCCAAAATATCCATCAAATGACTTTGATAGTATTTCCAAATGATCCACAATTTCTTAACACACACACTTGGAATTAGGGACTCATCGTCATCAACCATTTCTTCGAGTGATGGAAAATTTGAAAGATTCCCTCTTTTAAATCGTCGACACCAAAGATGTAACTTTTCTTTGAAAGCATTTAACTTTTAGCAGCATTTCAATATGTTTGTTTTTCCCTTGAATAGATACATTCAGGTCATTCATACGAGTGAAAATATCACTCAAATAGGCCAGCATTTGGTTGAATTCTTGTGATTCCATTTCTCCGGGCAAATCATAGTCACGTTCCTTCAGAAAAGCTTTGACGACTTCTCGCAGTTCAAAGAAGCACCTTAAAGCACTCCCATGTGCCAGCCAGTGGATTTCTGTATGGAAAACCAAAGCTAAATGCTCACTTCCAAAATCTTCACAAAGCGACTTGAAGAGGCGGTGGTTCAGAGCACAACCCCTAAACCAGTTGATGGTCTTCACAGAAGTTTCAAGGACCGTTTTCAACTTTGGAGGCAATATTTTTGATGCCAAAGCATATCGATGAAGAAAACAGTGGATACCTTGGAAGTGCGGAATCTCTTGTTTCATCAGTGCAAAAAACCTTGATTTATTCCCTAGCATAGCAGGGGCACCGTCGGTACACACAGAACCAGTAATTTGGATATCTAAGTCATATTTTGCAAAGAAGTCCTTCACACACTGGAAGACATCTTTTCCTTTTGTGGTTGTTTTCAGATCTTCACAGAACAGGAAATCTTCAATTATGACACCTTCATGGACATACCTCACTAATGCAATGAATTGACTGGAATTTGCAACATCAGTTGTTTTGTCCAACTGGAGAGAGATTTTCAATGGACTAGCCCTGATATCTGCAATAACTTGGTCCAAAATGTCCAAACTTGAATCACCAATTCGGCTCTGAATAACATTATTTGATAACGGCATTAATTTAAGCATGTTTGTGGCTTCTTTTCCCAGAACAATTGTTGCCATTTCTAATGCACATGGTTTTATCACCTCTTCTGCAATTGTATGGGGCTTCTTGAATTTGGCTACTTTATATGCCACGTGGTATGAAGCCATCAGCAGTGGTTTGTCAGCAGATATGAAACCTAATTTTGGAAAGGTTGCTCGAGAATCAAAGCGGGCCTTTTTACCTTTCAATGATTCAACATCATGGCCTGCAGCATCTGCTCCCCCATGCCGGTTGTTGAAGTGTTCCTGCAGCTTAGATGCTTCAAATTTGTATTTGAAGAGATAGCATCACAAAGCATGCACTGGGGTTTTTGCAGATCCTCAGTTGTCCTGGTGCAAGTGAAACCGAATTGCACATCATCTTCATTCAATTTCCTTTTCTTTGACATAGTGAAGGGTTAATTAATAATTTACATAACACAAATAAATAATAAAAAATAAAAATCGAATGTAATTCGCTACAAAACACAAAACAACAAGTTTGGCCCCCATTATAAATGTCCTGATTATATTTAAAAAAAGTTATAGGGCAATGCCATTTAAAAGGAAACAGCACATCGAAATGCGCTAAAATTCATAGAGAATCTCATTCTATCGAATAGAGGAGAAAAAAAAGAGGACATCCCCATCTTTAATTTGGACTTTTAAAAAATCGATGTTTTATTTTGAATAAAGAGGAGAGTACCCTTAATATAAACAAAATAACGGAAATGTTATCTCGCACCCCTGGTTGGGAAACCCTGATCTACATCAAGGTGGGTGTGGGTCTGCACAAGTTAGATTGTCCGTTGCGGCAAGCTTGGGGTGTGGAGTTGAAGGATATGCAGTAGGTCACTGGCTGTGTCTTGCAGGGAACTGGGTATCAATGAGGGTTGCATGAGTGTCTCTAGGTATTGGGGAGGGGGTGATGAGAATGAATGTGGAGAGGCAGCGAGGGGTCCTTCACCCTCTCCCCCCCACCCCCACAGTCCAGGCCTGGCTAGTGTGGAGGCATTGGGCTGGCTTGGTAATGTTGAATTGCTGTGTTTCCAGGTGTACGTGTACCAGTTGTTCCAGAGCCTGGCCCACATCCATGCTCAGGGGGTTTCCCATCAAGACTTCAAGCCTCAGAATGTGCCTGTGGATCCCGAGACAGCTGTCTTAAAGCTCCGTGACTTCGGCAAATAGGTCCGCCCGTGTCTGCCAATTTACTTCCTCAACGATGTTTCTGATCGCTCTTCACAATGTGACCTCCTACCCCCTCCCACCCTGGTTATCTCCCCTCCCTCACCCCCACAGGCCTCTCCCGTCCCCCACAGGCCTCTCCCGTCCCCCACAGGCCTCTCCCGTCCCCCACAGGCCTCTCCCGTCCCCCACAGGCCTCTCCCGTCCCCCACAGGCCTCTCCCGTCCCCCACAGGCCTCTCCCGTCCCCCACAGGCCTCTCCCGTCCCCCACAGGCCTCTCCCGTCCCCCACAGGCCTCTCCCGTCCCCCACAGGCCTCTCCCGTCCCCCACAGGCCTCTCCCGTCCCCCACAGGCCTCTCCCGTCCCCCACAGGCCTCTCCCGTCCCCCACAGGCCTCTCCCGTCCCCCACAGGCCTCTCCCGTCCCCCACAGGCCTCTCCCGTCCCCCACAGGCCTCTCCCGTCCCCCACAGGCCCCTCCCCTCCCCCAACTTGCCCCTTCCCAAGTTTAATAACTTATTCTAAATAAGATTTTGGGGCAGCTTAGGTAGGTTGTACAGCCAGCACCTTTTCCTAAATTGACAGTAGCAAATATCAGAGGGCATTTGTTTATGGAGAGGGGAAATGTTTTTTTTTTACAGAGAGTGGCGGGGGTTTGGAATGTGTCACCTGGGGATGTGGTAGAGGCTGGTACAATAGGGACATTTAAAAGACTTTTAGATTGGAATGTAGATGTAAGGGAACAGAAGGTTATGGGAGGAGCGCAGTAAGGATTAGTTAGTTGTGGAAAAGGTTTAGAATGGTTGGAACAGCATCGTTGGCCAACTATCCTGTACTGGGATACAATGCTTGATGTTGTAATGGATGTGGAAGCTCGGGAAGTGGTATGGGAGTGGTTAGCCTGGAAGTCTATGAGGAGGAAGGAAAGAGCAGGATGCTGTCTGGATTTAAGGGTGTGACTATGGGGAGAGGTCAGACACACTTGGGTTGTTTTCTCTGGAGCATCAAAGGATGAGGGCAGATCTGAGCAAGCTTGGTAACATTGTGAGTGGCTTTGGACAGTGAGAATCTTTCCCCAGGGTAAAATGTTCACACTGCAGAGGAAGTGTGTTTAAGCTGAGGGAGTTAGAGTTGAAGGGAGATGTGTGGGGCCTTTTATTTTCCAGAGGGTGGTGCATGGAAAAGGCTGCTAAGAGTAGTGGTGGAAGCCAATATAATAGCAGATTTTAAGTGGCTGCTTGACCAACCATTCTCAGTGGGGGCCACACCACAATTTACCCCACATAACGTAAACATTTTATTGTATTTCTGTAGTCAGTAGGAAAGAAGAAGAAACGAAAACTTGACTGCTTCATAGGGAAGGAGTCCCATAAACTTTGTGCTGAGTGGTGGTGGGTGGTTAGGGGAAGAGACAAACGCAAGGTTGAGAATGGCTGCTGTGGAACGGTGAATATACAGGGAGTAGAGGGAGCTGGCTGAATTTTTGGACAAGCAGAGTGTTGTGTTTGGTGCAGACACTGAACAATATTTCAGTACAGAAACAGACCATTCAGCCCATCTAGTCCATGCTGAACTATTATTCTGCCTTGTTCAACTGACTTGCACCTGAACCATATCCATCCCACCCATAAACTTGTCCAAAGTTCTTTGAAGTGTCAAAAGTGAGCACACATTCACCATTTCAGCTGGTAGCTTGTTCCACACTCTCACCAATCTCTTAGTGAGGAAATTCTCGCTTGTTTTCCCCCTGAACATTTCATCCATATCCCTTGTCTCACCAAACCTCAGTGCGAAAAGCCTGCTTCCAAACCCCTCATCATTTTGTACACCTCCATTAAACCTCCTCTCCTTTCCAACTCTCCAGTCAGCAAAGCCTCTCCTGTTTAAACATGTGCAAAGAAGGATCAGTCCCTGTGTTGTCATGTTCTGAGCCCAAAAGCAAGTAGCTGCTGTTTTGGTGGAAGTGATGGGGTCTGATCTGGACCCCCAAAACAAATCTGGTGTGAAGAAGCCAGATCACTCCTTTTACTCCTGGCCCAACCAACAAGGCCAGTTCAGTTGTGAAGCACCATGGGGGATGAGGGGTTAAAATTACTAATATGCTTGAGGCAATGTTGCAGTTAAATATACCTTAATTTGAGCATATGTTGATTACAGTGCAAAGCAGCTGGTCAAAGGTGAACATAATGTAGCATTCCTCTCCTCCTGGTATTATCAAGCATCAGAACTCAGCTTGGGAGGTACAGACTACACCTCAAATATCAGTGAGTGATAACCAGATACCTGAATGACAGCCTCATCACAAGAATCAACAAGGAAGATGTGTCCAGTACAGAGAGCGAGGGTTGTCCCATAGATAAGAAGGTGATGTTGCGGGTGGATGGAGGAGGGGTGAGAGAGATATCCAGCAAAGTCTGAGATGGTGATCTCTCAGAGAGAGTGGCATAGTGAGAGTTGTCATGTAGAAGAGAGAAAGCTTAGTCCAAGCAGGGATTCGCTACCAAGCGGAGTTCTGGGAGTGGTTTCATCCACTGGGTCAGTCCACAATTCCATCCCCAACTGGGTTCATCCCTAATCCTGTCCCCTGCAGGTCCTCCCACAAACCCCATCCCACACCGGGATAATACAGAAACAGCATCCGACACCGTAATTGCCCACAAATCCTGTCACCCGCTAGGCTGACCTCAAAGCCCCTGCCCCCTGCTGGGTCCATCGCCAAAGCCGATGTCGCCTGCTGGTCCTGTCCCCAAAGCCCCCGTCCCACACCAGTTCTGTCCTCCCACTAGTCCGGTTCCCTCACTGGGTCCATCTTCAATCGGTCATCCATCAGGACTGACCCAACCCGGTTCCCCAACCTCCCCCTTCCCCCACCGATAGGCCTTGGAACCTGAGCTGCTCATTGTACCCCCAGACTGTGGAGGTGTGGAGAGGGCAGTTTTTTAGCCTCCTTCCTGGTGGTGGCATCCCAGACCTTCACCAAGGTGGGGTATGCCCTGCCCCTTGGGGCTGAGACATCTGCCCTGTCCCTGAGCCAGTCCTCTCTCAAAAGTGAGACCCCCCCAGAGGCTGTGGCCCTGAGCAGCTGGCTGCTACATACACACCTACCCTCCGCCTCTTGCTCCAGGAGCCCTGCTCCCACTCGTTCTTTGACAAGCTGTGTGATTCTAGCAGCAGGCTGCCCCATGGCCATGAACTTCCCTCCCCACCCTTGTCAACATTTCCCTGCAGGTTAGTGGATGGGACTGGATGGGTCGTTGTGAATGGTGGAGTTGGATAAGAAAAGTTGAGGCGGGTGCTGGAAAAGAAAGTGGTGATCATCTGCCCAGTGGGGAAGCAGTGGGGACAGAGTCACTAGGCAGGGGTCAGAGCACTCGGGAAACAGGGGCACTGGAATTGGAAGCAATCACATCTCATGGAACTTAGGACGAAGAATCCTGGGAATAATTGAGGGTGGCACGGTGGGCGTCATGGTTAGCACAATATTGTTAAGGCGCCAGTGACTTGGGTTTGAATTTGTCACTGTCAATAGGGAGTTAGTTGGTTCTCTCAGTGTCTGCGTGGTTTTCCTCCAGGTGTTCTGGGTCCTCCCACCCTTCAAAACCTACAGGACGTTGTAAGTCACTGGTGTAATTGCACTGGTGTAATTGAGTGGTTTACGCTCATGGGGCCTCTTCCCATGCTGCATGTTTAAATCTAAAATGATAATCCAGCCAGTCATTCATCAGCAGTGGACAAACTCTTAGAGAGTATATTTTGGGGACAGGATTTACAAGCATTCAGAGATGCATCGTCTTCTCATGGATAGGTTTATGAGGGGAAGGTCAAGCCTCCAGAGTCAAATTGATTTTTTCGTGGAGGTGCCAAACGAAGTTGATGAAGGTGATTTAGGAAGGCTGGAGGTGTGGGCTGAGAAATGGCTGATGGAATTTAATATACAGATAAGTGTGAGGTGTTACATTTTGGAAAGGCAAATCTAAATATGTCATATGCATTAAATGGTAGGCTATTGAGATGTGCAGAGCAACAAAGGGATTTAGGAGTTATGGTAAATAGTACCCTCAAGGCTGATACTCAGGGAGATGGTGTGGTGAAGAAGGCATTTGGAATGTTGGCCTTCATAAATCGGAGTATTGAATTCAAGAGTAGGGAGGTTATAATGAAATTGTACAAGGCATTGGTGAGGCCAAATTTGGAGTACTGTGTACAGTTTTGGTCACCAAATTATAGCAAAAATATAAACAAAATAGAGAGAGTACAGAGAAGGTTCATTAGAATGTTGATAGGATTTCAAGGCTTGAGTTACAGGGAAGGTTGTGCAGACTGGCGCTTTTTTCTCTGGAGCATAGAAGATTGACGGGGGACTTGATAGAGGTGTTTAAGATTTTAAAAGGGACAGAAAGAGTAAATGTGGATAGGCTTTTTCAATTAAGAGTGGGGGAGATTCAAACTAGAGGGCATGGTTTAAGATTGAAGGGGGAAAATTATAAGGGAAACGAGGGGAAATTTCTTTACGCAAAGGGTGGTAGGGATGTGGAATGAGCTTCCCGCAGCCGTGGTTGAGGCGGGATCATTGGTTACATTTAAGGAAAGACTGGATAGTTACATGGATAGGAGAGGACTGGATGGGTATGGACCGGGTGCTGGTCAGCGGGACTAGGAAGGTGGGGATTTGTTACAGCATGGACTAGTAGGGCCGAACTGGCCTGTTCTGTGCTGCAAGTGGTTATATATGGTTATATATGGTAAAGGTGTGTACGTGCTGCATGTGGATTTTAGTGAGGTGTTTGACAAGATCCCCATGGTGGCCTCATTCAGAACGTCATGAGGCATGTTATCCATGGAGCCTTGGCTGTGTGGATTCAGAAATTGCTTGCCTGCAGAAAGCAGAGGGTAGTAGTAAATGGAACATATGAAGCCTGAAGGTCAATGACAAGTGACGCTCCAAAGAGATCTGCTCTGGCTCGCCTACTTTTTGTCATTTTTATGAATGACTGTGGGAGCAGAAGGGTGAGTACGTCAGCAGATGACACAAAGGTGGAGGTGTGGCATGATGCGGAAAGAATTGGGACTTTCCCAAGTCACCATGATCAGGACTTGGAGACAGCTCCTCCATCACTCATGCTTCTCTTCCCAGGAAAATAGCAACCTCGAAGATGAGCCAGGCATCTACAAGCACCTCGTATTTCAGCTGAATAGGACGGACAACCCTGTGATGGCCTGACCCCTCCCCATCCCCCTTCCCCTCCCGTCTCTCTCCCTACTCCTAAACTACGGTAAGGGGGAGTAGGTGAAGGGGTAACTGGTTGACGGTAGGCATGTGGGTAGGGGATTGGAGGTTGGGGTGTGGGTAGGGGACTGGAGGTAAGGGGTAGGGTAGGGGATTGGGGTAGGTTTAGGGTTAAGATTAGGTTTATAAACAGAAAATAGGTGCACGAGTAGACCATTTGGCCCTTTAAGCCCATGCCACCATTCATTTTAATTATACCTGCTTTGTCCCCTCAACCCCTAATCCCTTTAGCCACAAGGGCCAAATTTTACTCCTAAAATATATTTAAGGAACCGGCTTCATCAACTTCCGATGGCAAAGAAATCCACAGATTCGCCACTCTCTGAGAGAGCATTTTTTTCCTCATCCCTTAACTGTGACCCCTACTTCTGGTTTTTTTCCCAACATTGGGAATAACCTTCCTGCATCTAGCTTTTCCAATCCCTTAAGAATTTTATACATTTCTATAAGATTTACCCCCCCCCCCTCTCAATTCCAGCTTTTCCTGCCATCGCTGGTATCAATCTAGTAAATTTTCTTTGCACTCCCTTAATGCCAAGGATGTCTTTCTTCAGATAAGGAGACTAAAACTGTACACAATACTCCAGGTGTGGTCTCACCAAGGCCCTGTATGACTGCAGTAGAACTTCTCTGCTCCTGTACTCGAATCCTCTTGCTATGAATGCCAACATACAATTCGCTTTCCTCACTGCCTGCTGTACCAACATGACATTTTCAATGACTGGTGCACAGCGACACCCACATCTCGTAGCATCTCTCCTTTTCCTAATCGGACACCATTTAGGTAATAATCTTCTCTCCTGTTCTTGCTTCCAAAGTAGATAACCTCACATTTACCCCTATATTATTGCATCTGCCACGCATTGGCCCACCCACTTAACATGTCCAAGTTACCCTGCATCCTCTGCACAGCTAACCCTGCCACCCAGGTTTGTGTCATCTGTAAAGTTTCTATTCAACTGTAGTACTAGCACTGAGCCTTACAGTCCCCCACCAGTCACTGCCTGCTATTTGGAAAAGAACCCGTTTATTCCTATTCTTTCCTCTCTGTCTGTCAACCAATTTTCTAATGAACCCTGAATTTCTCCCAGTCCTCAGGAATACTGTTTTTTTTTTTTCTTGCTAGTTTTTCTTTGGATTTGAATCTCTCCCTGATTTCCCTTCTTAGCCACAGATGTGCTACCTTCCTTGATTTATTATTTTTTCCAAACTGGATGCACAATTGTTGTATTTCATCCAAGCTATCTTTAAATGACTGCCAATGCATTTCCAATTTCTTGTTTAATGCCATCCCGAACCTTACTGCTACTTTTAGGCAGCCTGAACACAACTCCCTCTAGCATCTTCTGCCCCTTAGTGTTTCACACCTCTATCCATATTGATTCCACATTCTTCAAGCTAATATTCTTCCTTTCGATTGTGTTTACCTCCTCTCCAACCAGCAACACTACCCCACCTCCTTTTCCTTTCTGTCTATCCCTCTTGAATATTGAATATCCCTGGATGTTGAGCTCCCAGTCTCAATTCACCCTGAAGCCATGTCTCTGTGATCCCAATTATACCATATTCATTAACAGCTATCTGCACATTCTATTCATGCACCTTATTACGAGGGCTCCTTGCATTGAGATACAAAGCCTTCAGGCTTGGTTTTGCAACACTCTTGTCCCTTTTATCATTATGTTGAAATGTGCTCTTTTTTGACTTTTTTTTCCCTGGGTTCAGGTTAGGGGAAAGGGTGGTAGAGGTAGGGGGTAGGGTTAAGGTTAAGGCAAGGGAAAGGGTTATGGTTAGGGAAGGTGGTAGGAGGTAGGGTTAGGTTAAGTGGACTAGGTGAGGGGGGTAGCGATATGGGAAGTGGATAGTGGTAGTGCATATAGTTAGGGGATCGGGTTAAGGGATGGGGTAGTGATAAGGTGTAGGGTTAGGTTAAGGGCTCAGTTTAGGGGAAGGGCATTAAGGTTAGGGATAGGGTTAGGGGAAGGCTTAGGATTGGGGGAAAGTTGGGAGTAAGGGGTAAGTGTGGGGTTATGGTTTGGGGAAGTGGGGTAAGGTTAGGGGAAGGGGGTAGTGGGTATGGGTAGGGGACATGGTTAGGGTTAGTGGATGGAGTAGGGTTTGTGTTAGGTTGAGAGGAACTTAAGAGTAGGGTGTAGCGGTGGGGTTAGGGGAAGTGTCGGGTTAGGTCAAGGAGGTAGTTGTGGATATGGGTAGGGTATAGGTTTAGTGCTTGGGTTAAGGGATGGGTCTAGTGATGTGGGGTAGGGTTAGGGCCAGGTTTAGGGTTAGAGTTAGAATGGGGATAGGGGTAGAGAGAGGTGGAGAGGGAAGGGGTGGGGGAACCTACCTCCATTTCCTCCCATCCTCTCCCCTTCCACTTCCCCCATCCCCTCCATTCCCCTCCCCATATTCCCCACTCCCCTAACATGAATCATAAAACTACCCTAACTCCTAAACCTAACCCCGCCCCTACCCCATGTCCCCGAACCCAACCCCTACCCCTGCCTCACCTCTCCTCCTTCCAGATAAAACTGGGCCTTATTCTGGCTCGAACCTCCCCATGGTTTCAGGCAGTGCCTTCGACCCTCACTGCTAGACAGAAATCTTGTCTCTTGTTTAATTCTGTACCATTGTTAGTAAATTAAAAATTGGTTTGGTATTTTAAAGCTCCAACTCAAAAGACTGATCTGGATGGACAACACGGAAGCAGACCTTTGTCCCCTCTCTTCTTCTGGCAGAGCTGCTTGCAATCAGTTCACATTCCTCTCAATCCAATCCATAATTCCTTTACTATGTAGAAATTTATCCAACCATGTCTTGAATATATTACTGGGATCGCTTCCACTGCTTCATTGGGCAGCAAATTCCACAGATTCACCACTGTCTGGGAAAAGAAGTTCCTCCTCATTTCAGTCCTAAATCTACACCCTGAACCTCTGTGGCACCTCACTCACCACTGATTGCCAACCGGAAAAACACCCCTGCACCGAACTCTCTGCTTTATATTGGTCACCCAATCTTCTATCCATCCTCATACATTCACCCTAATTCCATGCATCCTTATGGATAAGTCTTACTCAAGACTTCATTCAACACCTTCTGAAAATCCAAGCAAACAACATCCACCTGCTCCTCTCTATCAACTACACTCATTATATCCTCAAGAGCTCCAATAAATTTGTCAAACGGCACCTTCCTTTGCTGAGATTAAAGGATTTGGGGAAAGGACCGAAAGATGGAAATGAGCCTACCATCAGATCAGCCATGATCGCAGTGAATGGCGAAGTAGGCTCGACAGGCTGGATTGGCCCTACTATTCCTCCTAATTATTATGTTCTTCTGTAATTCCAATTATCTGACATGAAGATTCCAGAAAGTATATATTTTTGCAATTCTTCAGTCTCCAGATTCAACCCATCCCCATCACTCTGTCTATAGATGTTTGCAAAATGATTAACAATTGCACTTCAGTTATTACTCTTATAGACCACCAAATGGGCTGAGGGAATTAGAGGAGCACATTTGTAAGGAGGTTGTGTAATAAACTTAAGGTGGTAGTTTCCAAACATTGACTGGGACATCCATTGCAGTAAGAGAGCTGGATGGGGTAGAGTTTAAGTGCGTTCAGGAAAGTTTTCTGAATCAATACCTGGAAGAACCGACTCCAGAGGGAGCAGTATTGGAACTCCTATTAGGGAATGAGGTGACAGAGGTTTGTACTGGGGAACACTGTGTCTATTGATCACAATACTATTAGTTTTAGGCTAGTAATGGAAAAGAATATAGGTGAGCCCAAGGACGAGATTCTTGATTGGAAGAAAGCAAATTTCGAGGGGATGAGAAAAGATTTGGAGGGTGTGGATTGGGATTAATTTCGAGTAGTCAGCATCGTTTTTGGACATGGTAGATCATGTCTTCCCTTTTCAGGGAAGAATGTAGCTGATAAATGGAGGATATTGAAAGGAGAATTTCTGAGAGTGGAGAGTTGTTATGTCTCCGTGAGGATTAAAGGAAAGGTTAGAAACTGTAGGGAGCATTGGTTTTCAAAAGATTTTGGGAATTTGTTTCAGAGGAAGAGGGACATGAACAGCAGATATAAACAGGAAGGAAGGGATGAATTGCTTGTGGAATATAACAAGTGTAAAAAAACATCTTAAGAAGTAAATTAGAATGGCTAAAAGGAGATGTGAAGCTGCTTTGACAGGAAAAGTAAAAATTAATCCAAAGGCTTTCTATAGGTACATTAAAAGTAAATTTGACCCCTTGAAGGTGAGGGGGGGAGGCTCTGTGAGAAAGCAGAGGAGATGAGTTAAATTTTAAACATTTTTTTCTTCTTCATTATTCACTAAGGAAAAGAATATTGAGCCAGATGAAGTGAAGAAATATGGTAGGGAGCCATGGATAATATAAGAATTAAATAGGAAGTAGTGTTGGCTCTATTGAAAAAGATCAAGGTGGATGAAAATATTTAAAATGTCACTGTCCATGGGGAAGTTCCAGAGAACTGGAGGGTGGCTCATATTGTTCTGCTGTTTAAAAAGTATTCAAAAGTTGACCTGGAACTTATAGGCCTGTAAGTCTGATTTTGGTGGTGGGTAAATTAATTGGAAGTGTTCTTAGAGATGGTATATATAACTATTTGGATAGGCAGGGATTAATTTCGAGTAGTCAGCATGGTTTTTCAACATGGTAGATCATGTCTAACAAATCTTCGAAAAAAGTTACTAAATAGGTTGATGAGGGGAAGGCAGTGGATGTTGTCTATTTGGACTTTAGTAAGTCTTTTGATAAGGTTCCCCATAAGAGGTTAGTAAGGAAGGTGGAAGCATTAGGTATTAATGATGAAGTCGTGAAATAGATTCAACTATGGTTGGATGGGAGATGCCAGGGCATAGTGGTATAAAATTGTTTGTGGAAATGGAGTCCGATGTCGAGTGGATTTGCATCAGTGATCAGTACTGGGTCCACGGCTGTTTGTCATGTATATTAACGATCTAGATGATAGGATGGCAAATTGGATTCATAAATTTAAAGATGATACAAAGGTTGGCAGTTTTGTTGCCAGTGAGGAAGAATATCTAAGCTTACAGGGTGACATAGATGAAAGATGGCACATGGAATTCAATACTGATAAATGTGAGGTGTTACATTTTGGTAGGACTAATCAAAATAGGACATACATGTTAAATGGTAGATATTTGAGGAGTGCAGTGGAACAAAGGGATTTATGAGACATGTTATATAATTCTCTGAAAGTTGAATCACATATAGATAGGTTGTTGAAGAAGGCACTTGGTATTGTTTTGAGCCCAGAGGATCATAAACCCAGTAGCAACAGATATTCACCAAAACAAATGGTTACTTTAACAAAAGTTGCCTTTAATTACCTTTAAACATGAAAACAGAATCATACTTTAACTTATCACTATTGACTTAACTAACCTAACTTAACTCCCTTCTAATTCTAAGCGCACTTGTGTGTGTGTGTGTGTGTGTGTGTGTGTGTGTGTGTGTGTGTGTGTGTGTGTGTGTGTGTGTGTGTGTGTGTGTGTGTGTGTGTGTGTGTGTGTGTGTGTGTGTGTGTGTGTGTGTGTGCGCGCGTGCGCGTGCGTGCGTTCAGAGAAGTTCTTTGATTCACAGTCCAATCTCACTTTTCATTCCTCCAAGTTCACTGGTTGTACTGTGCACAGAATTTGACATTTATAAAGTTCACCAGGCTTTGGTGCTTGAAAGGTAAATGGTTACAGCTCAGGAAGGTTCTTGTCAGTTTACAGAGAGAGAGAGAGATTTGTTGTACGATGGACACCCAACCACTTCAGTGTCTTGCCAAAGAAACTTGCCCCCTCAGGGATCTCTTTTTTTCACATCACCACAGAATTCCTTTCTTGTTTCTCTTATTCCATTAGGCTGCCAATCCTCTCCTCTTGCATGACCCATAAGGGCTTTGACCAGGCTGAACTAAGCACTCACAACCGGTCTTACAAATGGGGTTTTCCACAAGCTTGTCAGCTTGTCCTGTTCCAGTCCCAGCTGCTGTTGCTGACTGTAACACTGTAAAACTGATCTCTCTCTCTCTCTCTCTCTCTCTCTCTCTCTCTCTCTCTCTCTCTCTCTCTCTCTCTCTGCTTGCAAAACCATGTTCCCTTCCAGACAATCTGCTGCTCCAACAAGGTTTTTCATCTGTTGTCTTTTTGTAAACAACAATCCATTAGTGAAGTTTCTTGAGCACTCTCCAAAACTTCTGCAAAGACTGTTGGCCCCAACATGTTAAGCATGGGGCAGAGCTCTAGTATTTTAAATGCGATCTGTTGTAAAGTGTTTGTATGTGACCTACACTAAAAAAACCTTGCCCCAATTTATCTCCCAAAAACATATATATATTCTGTCACAGAATGTTGGCTTTCATAAATCAGAGTGTAGAACACAGAAGTTGGGATGAAATGTTGAAATTGTATAAGCCGTCGGTGAGGCCAAATTTGGAATATTGTGTGCAGTTTTGGTTGCCGAAATACAGTAAGAACAAAAACAGAATCCAAATAGGGTATCAGTAAATGAGAAAATTATTTATAAAACTCAGCTCAGAAGCCATCAGGACCAGGGACCTTAACGAACTTCAAAGAATTAATAGCTGCTGCAATCTCCCGCTCAGAGATGGGCTGTTGCATCTTTAATTTATTCTCTGAAGAAATGTAGAAATAGTTAAACCATCCAGGAATTGGTGTATAGAATTGGGTCATTTATTGAGTAAAAAATTCTTCACATTGGCAAAGAGGGATCTGGAGAGAATAAGAACAGTTAAAATTCACAAGGAACTAAACATTGAGATAAAAAGCTGAAATAAAAGTCCAGGTGAGAAATCTTCCATACAAAGATTATAAAATGCATTTGTACTAAGATTGTGTATGAATTTGTTTTGTTCTTCAGTGTTTCCTCATTTTTAAACTAAAATCTGAACATTGGAAAGTAGCAAATGTAACACTAATATCCAGGAAAAGAAAGAGAAAATAAAACAAGGAACTTTTAAGTTGACTACCCAGACTTCAGTAGCAAAGGAAATTCCAGAAGTTGTTGTTGAGTGCAAGTGAACAGAGTTCTTAGAAACTCATTATAAAGTTGTGCAAATTCAATGCACCTGATTAAAAAATGCTTATTGGTTTTGTAGTGTGCATGCTACTGTGGAGTGTGAAAGCACATGTCAACCCATTGTGTCTGATTACATTATACAGCCCTTCATACAGCTATTGCAGAGGTGGTCAGTGTTTCCCCCCCCCCCAAGAAAAATGTGCTCACAGGTCTCTAAGTCATTGGGAATGTAGATTTTGGCCTGGCCATGCGGCAGAGGCTGTGGAAGTGCTCGAGTGCCCAGTTTTTCTCTTAGCTTAGTCAATGAGGTTGTGGGGTCCTCTGGGTCCTTGACAGTGGCCAAGAACTCCCCTATTATCATCAGTGGTGCCCCTTATATCATTACAGCTGCTGAGGCATTGAAGTCCTCCTTCGACATGGTCTAGATCCCCAGGAGGACCCAGGGTAACTCATCTCCCCAGTTTGGCTCCCTGACCTTTTAAGTGACTGTGGAACTGCTCCTCCAGCCCGTTGGCCTGAGGTTGGTAAGCTGTGGCATGGTGGAGATGGGTTCCAAGCAATTTGGCCAGCACTGCCCAGAGTCCTGAAGTGTATTGTCTATTGGAGGTCATATGCTCCAGGACTCTGATGTTAATCAGTATCATGGTGCAGGTCTCAGTGGTTGTATTGACCAGTTGGATGGCCAGCAGAACTGCCTCCGCCACCTTGTGGAGTGGTCAATCATGGTGAGGAGATATCTTGCTCTGTGGGACACCGGAGGCAGCCCTACAATGTCAATATGAATGTGGCTCTTCTGACGTCGTGCTGGCTCAAAAATCTGTACTTCGGACATTTGGCAGAGCATACAGGTCTTGGCCCACTGATTGAGCTGTTTCTGAAGGTCGTGGCCGATGAACCTACTGGCCACCATTTTAACAGAAGTCCTGATGGCTGAGTGTGCCAAGTTGTGCACCGTGTCAAAGAATTGCTGCCGGCACGATGGTGTGGGGTTTGCTAGTGGAGATGTCGCAGAAGAGTGTCTGGTTGCCAGGACAATGGCAACATTCTGAGGCCGGAAATTTCTGTTCCTTATGTAGGGGTCTCAGGGTCCTCCTGCTGTGCCCTGGCTATAGCAGAATAGTCTATTCCCTTGGACAGGGCCTGAATGGACTCGATTGTGGGATGGGACAGTGCATCGGTGACCGCATTGGTCTTGCCTGCGATGCGTTAGATGTCTGTGGTGAACTCAGACATGTATGAGGGGTGTTGCTGATGTTTGGCTGACCACGGGTCAGACACTTTGTGGAAGCAAGGTTAATGGTTTATGGTCTGTGAAGACCCTGAATTGCCTGCCTTCCAAAAAAACACCTGCCTGACTGCCAGGTACAATGCCAATATGTCCCGGTCAAAGTCACTGTCTTTGAGTTCGAGTGGCCAGAGGTCCCAGCTAAGGAAGGCTAGAGGTTGCCATTGCCCTTCAATGAATTGTTCCATATGCCCCCTACCGCTATGCTGGTTGGTGCTTCTGGTCTGGGGTGTACCAAAAGGGTGCTATTGGCCAGTGCATCTTTGGCCTTCTGGAACCCCTCTGAGGCCTCATTGTCCCAGGTAATATTTTTACCCTCCACTGCCATGAGTGCAAAAGTGGGTGCATGATGCAGGCTACTGCTGGTATGAATTGGTGATAAAAGTTGTTCATACCGGCAAATTCTTGTCACCTTCACTGTGCAGGACCTGGCGAAATGCAGAATGCCTCTACCTTTTCAGGTAGGGGTTTTGCTCCATGCCTGTTGATTCGATGGCCCAGGAAGTCAATGATTTCCAACCCAAACTGGCATTTAGCAGAGTTTATATTTACTCTGAATTCCTGTAGCTGGATGCAGTCACCTTAGATGGGTTGCATGCTCCATGTTGTTGTGGTTGGCAAAGAAAATATCACCCAAATAGATGAACTCAAATGGGAGATCCTGGCCCACTACATCCATCAGCCTCTGGAAGGTCTGGGCTGCGTTTTTTTGTCCAAAATGCATTCTCAGCAATTCAGAGTCCAAAAGGGGTAATGATGGCAGTTTTAGGTATGGACTGGGATCTGATGATTGCCCCTGATGACTTTTGAAAACATCCGTGCTCCTTGTAAGTTTGCAGTAATACCTTGGATGCGGGGCACGGGTTACCTGTCGGGTGTGGTGTCCTCAATGTGGTGACAATAGTCACCACATAGCCTCCACCCTCCTGCTGCCTTTGGTAACATGTGCAGGGGGGAGGCCCAGGGACCGTTGGAATGCCACCCCCTGTTCTTCCATTTTTTTAAATTCTCCCTTGGTGAGGATGAGCTTCTCTGAGGGGTGGGGGAGGGGAGGCAGTGGGGGAGGGGAGGCAGTGGGCTCTGGCATGGAGCAGGGGACCCTTGGTGAGGCTGTCATGCCTTATCCCATGCTTCAGCTCAGAGGTGGAAAACAGGCGCCACAATCAAAGGGAACTCCACTAGGATTCGCATGAATGTATTGCTGGATAGTGTGCCAGAGTGGAGGTAGGGGGCAGGTAATTTGACTTTCTCCCCACCCCACCCCCAGAGGCGTGGTTTGAAAAGTCAACCACCGTCCTTTAAGGTCCACCAGCAGGAAATCTGCTCCCAGGAGTGATTGCGCCACCACCACAATTGTGATTGTCTACATGAATGGATTGCTGCCAAAGCCGAGGGTGACAGTGCATGTGCGAAATGTTCATATTGTGATGCTGTTCGCTGCCCTCAGTGCTGGGTCTGGTTTGCCGTTCCAGGTGCCGTAGGCTGAGGTGGGGTGGACGCATTTCGGTGCCAAAGAGGAAGGTAGGGCAGTAGATGTTAAATATGGATTTTTGTAAGGGATTTGGGAAGGTTCCCTGTGGTAGACTCATTCAAAAAATCATGAGGCAAGGGATCCATGGAATTGGCTTGCCTGCAGAAGCAGAGATTAGTGGTCAAGCTTGTCATCTGATTGTACAAGTATAACCTGATGGTAGCGTTTTTCGGTCCTTGATGCAAAAAAAAACATGCATCAACCAGACATAATACGCATATAGAAAAACAATACATATGCAGGACAAGTATTACATTTCCATAAAGAAATAAATAACTATTGTTCTAATATGAGAGACTTGGATGGTTAATGTGAGCAGTTCCTTTGGTCATTCAGCATTCTCACTGCCTATGGGAAGAAAATATTCCTCGGTCTGGTGGTGCAATATGATACTCCTGTATCTCTTCCTTGACAGGAACAAGTGAAAGATGGTGTGTACAGGGTGGAAGAAGTCCTTAATGATTTTGTGCACCCTTTTCAGACAATGATCCCAGTAGTGCATGTTGATGGTGGGGGGGGGGGTTGGTGGGGTGGAGGGGGATGCTAATGTTCTTCTCTGCCACACTTGTGTTCCTGTGGATTGACCTCCGATCCATTTCTCTACAGCAACTATGATTCAGCTGGCCAGGACTGACTTGCCAGAGCTCTTATAGAAGGGTAACAGAATGGTGGCCAGTAGCCTTGCCCACTTCAGTCTTCTCAGGCAGTGCAGTCACTGCTGCACCTTTCTAACAAATGAGGAGATGTTGAGTATCCACAATGGATCACTAGTTGAGTGCAATCCAAGGAACTTGGTGCTCTCCACTCTCTCTGTGACAGAGTTGTTGATATGTAGTGGAGGATGGTCATTCCTTGTCCTCCTGAAGTCCACAGTCATCTCATTCATCTTGTCCATGTTAAGACTCAGGTTGTTACTCTCACACCATTTCACAAGATTTTCCACCTCTTCTCAGTAGTGCAACACATCATTGCTGATGAGGCCAAATACTGTTGTGTCATCTGCAAACTTGATTATACTTTTGGAGATGGATCAGGCGATGCAGTCATGGGTCAGTAGCATGAACAGGAGTGGGATAAGCACCCAATCTTGAGGTGTGCCAGTGCTCAGTGTGAAGATGCTTGACTGTAGTAGATGGAACTCCTTCTGCCTGGATATCAGTGACTAGTAGAGTTCTGCAGAGATCTGTGCTGGGACCCCTAATCATTTTCATTTTTATAAATGATCTGGTTGAAGAAGTATAGGTATTGGGTCAGTAAGTTTGAAGATGACACGAAGGTTGGAGGTGCTGTGGATAGTATACTGTAGAAGGTTGCTGTGGGTTACAACAGGATATAGACAGGATGCAAAGTTGGCTGATAATTTGGCATATAGAATTCAATCTATCAAGGTGAGGTAATGCATTTTGGAAGGTCAAATTTAAAAACACAGTACATAGTTTATAGCAGGGTTCTTAATGATGGAGAAGAACAGGGGGACCTTGGGGGTCCATATCAATAGATCTTTCAAGATTGCTATGCAGGTTGATAGAGTAGTTAAGAAGGTTTATGGTTTGCTGGTCATCAATAGTTGGGGATTGTGTTTCTGTCATGAGGTAATGTTGTGAATCTACAAAACTCTGGTTAGACCACACTTGGAATATTGTGTTTAGTTCTGGTTGCCTCACTCCAGGAAGGACGTGGATGTTTTGGAAAGGATGTGGAGGAGATATACCTGGAATGGAGATTGTTGCTTTGTAAGATAAGCAGAGCTTTTCTCTTTGAAGTGAAGTTGGTAACTTAATAGAGGTCTACAATTTGAGAGACAAATAGCCAGCAGCTTTTATTTGCCCCCTGAGGCAAGAGTAGAAAGCACCATTGGACAACTTTACAAGGTAAGGTGAAGAAAGTTGAGGGGAGAACTCGTGGACATTTTTTAAAAACACAGTAGTGGCCTCCTGGAATGCATTGCCAGGGATATTTATGAGACTTGTAGATGGGCACATGGATGCAAAAAAAAAAGAGGGTTATGGGTGTGAGTTTGGGAAGATTTAGGTTATTGTGTTATTTATATAGTTCTGGACAACATCATGAGCCAAATGTCCTGTGCTGTAATGTTCTAAATTCAATTATTGAATTATTTAGAGGTCAGCCAAAGTTCATGTGGATTATTCCCATGAGCAGTATCTTATTAATTCAGCTTCAAAGTATTGAACCACCTTTCTTCTTTGGCTTGGCTTCGCGGACGAAGATTTATGGAGGGGGTAAAAAGTCCACGTCAGCTGCAGACTCGTTTGTGGCTGACAAGTCCGATGCGGGACAGGCAGACACGATTGCAGCGGTTGCAGGGGAAAATTGGTTGGTTGGGGATGGGTGTTGGGTTTTTCCTCCTTTGCCTTTTGTCAGTGAGGTAGGCTCTGCGGTCTTCTTCAAAGGAGGTTGCTGCCCGCCAAACTGTGGGGCGCCAAGATGCACGGTTTGAGGCGATATCAGCACACTGGCGGTGGTCAATGTGGCAGGCACCAAGAGATTTCTTTAGGCAGTCCTTGTACCTTTTCTTTGGTGCACCTCTGTCACGGTGGCCAGTGGAGAGCTCGCCATATAACACGATCTTGGGAAGGCGATGGTCCTCCATTCTGGAGACGTGACCCATCCAGCGCAGCTGGATCTTCAGCAGCGTGGACTCGATGCTGTCGACCTCTGCCATCTCGAGTACTTCGACGTTAGGGATGTAAGCGCTCCAATGGATGTTGAGGATGGAGCGGAGACAACGCTGGTGGAAGCGTTCTAGGAGCCGTAGGTGGTGCCGGTAGAGGACCCATGATTCGGAGCCGAACAGGAGTGTGGGTATGACAACGGCTCTGTATACGCTTATCTTTGTGAGGTTTTTCAGTTGGTTGTTTTTCCAGACTCTTTTGTGTAGTCTTCCAAAGGCACTATTTGCCTTGGCGAGTCTGTTGTCTATCTCATTGTCCTTTAATTGTGCATCAAAGTATCATGAAATTCAATAACAAGGATGAGGGACGAGCTGTCTGGTGTAGACTGAGAACACCAGGTACCTGGTATTACAGTTGAGCAACAGTGTAAAACATTCAAGGTAATTTTTATCAGGGCCCAAAAAAAATTTATTCTAATTAAAAGCAGGACACAAGAGTAGGGAGAACCATCCTTGGATAGATAAATAGGAAATTAAGGCAGACATCTAATTAAAAGTTCATGCACACAAAGTCACTGAGAGTGGTGGAATACTGCAAGTTTAGGGAAAACAAAAATAACAAAGAAATACTAGGAAACCAATAAAGAAAGGAAAGATTATGAAAGTAAACTAGCATAGAATATTTAGAAAATGATATTAAACATTTTTATGATTGCTTAACACAGAAAAGGGTGGCTAAAGTGAACATGGATCACTTAGTGGATGAGAAGGGGCAATTAATATTGGAGAGTGTGGAAATGGCAATGGCTTTGGATGACTTTGTGTTATCTTCATTATGGAAAATGTGTCTAATAAAATTTGGACTGGTGTTAAGGAAGCAGTAAGGACATCCTCTTTATCATTAAGAGAACCAATGGTTCTAAAAGTAGATGAACCTTCAAGTCCTCATGGAAAGCATCCCCAAAGGAGCCAAAGTATATAATGGAAGTTATTAGTAGATCTGTTTGAGGTAATTTACAAAAATTCTCTGGACGAGTCACAGTAGATTTGCAGGCAGAATGTCATGCTACTGTTTATAAAAGGATGTAGGTGGAAGGCAGGCAAGTCTGTTATTAGGAAAATCCTTGAAGCGATCATTACAGAAGAATTAATGAGACATCTGAATAGAAATTGTTCCACCCAGGAAGATTCAGAAACATCAGGTCATGTTAACAAATTTACTGGAGTTCTTTGAGGTTTTAGTGAGGGCAGTGGAAGAGGTAGTATTTGCATATTTGGATTTCCTGAAGCTGTTCAATAAGGTACAATGTAAAAGAATTATCCATAAGATAAGAATGTCAGGGTTGGGATAATGCATTAGTAAATGACTGGTTAAACCAGTGGTTTTTAAACTGCCCCCCTAAATTCACATTCCGTCTTCAATATTCTCTATGCTATAGGTGTTCTGTGATTAGTAAGGGATTGCTTAAGAGGGATGTGAATGGGAAGAAAAAGTTTGAAAACCGCTGTTTTAATTGAGTCGTTATGTGTACGGTTTCATAATTCCAAAGAAATGGGCCAATGACAATTTTTCTCAAGCAAAATATTTTCGGGTCTAGAGCAGTGGTCCTCAACCTTCCCTTCCCACTCACATACCACCTTAAGCAATCCCTTACCAATCACAGACCACTGATGGCATAGGGATTGCTTAAGGTGAAATGTGAGTTTAAGGAGGGAGTTTGAAAACCATTGGGTTAAACTATAGAAGGCAGATTCGGAATGAATCCTATCATTGTGGATCAGCAGTGAGAGGAGTGCTGCAGAGGTCAATGTGGGACCCACAATTGTAGACTTTTTGCATGAATGATTTGGAAGAGGGGAGAGAGTGCAACTTTTCAAAGTTTGCTGATGACACTAAATTGAGTGAAAATTCCCACAGAGAATACAAAGATTCTGAAGAGAGATATGGATAGGTTCAATCAGTGGGACTGATGGCTGGACTATAATTTTAGAAAACATTAGGTAATTATCTTTGGATGAAAAATATGGAAGATAAGATTATTATTTAAATGATAAAATTGCAGTATGTTGCTGTATAAAGGGACTTGGGAGTACTTGCGCATGAATTGAAAACAAGTTAATTTGCAGTTGTAACAGCTAATCAAGATTTCAAACAGAATTAAGGTATTCTTTGCTAGAGGGACTGCACTGAAGGGCAGTGACGTACTGCTGCAACTGTACAAGGTACTGGTGAAGCCTCACCTGGATAGTATGTACAGGTCTGACCTCTTGAAAAAAAGATATACTGGCTTTGGGTGCAGTGCAGAAGAGGTTCAACAGGTTAATCCCATAGATAAGGGTTAGCCTATCACAAGAGATTCATTCATCAGGGACAGTACTCACTGGAATTCAGAAAAATGAGAGGGTGTAGTGGCCGGGTAGTGGGCCAGGTGGGTGCACAGTGTGGTATCATGAACCATCGTCGATGCAGTTCTTCGTTAGGCGCGTGGAGCCATAGGACAGACAACTGGGTACTAACCCATTTAATGGACCGCATGTGCGCGGTGTTGTGTGCCGAGTAACGGCTCATTGATTTGCTGAACCTCCTGCCAGAATGCGCGGGACTCTCGCTATGCTTAATTTAGACCTGTTGGGCCCGTGGAGCCTTGGACATGAGGTATATAAAAGAAGTCTGTAAAGCCCAAATAAAACAGTTTTGTGTTGACTAATGTGGTGAATGTGTATCTGTACTACTTTAGTAGCTTTACTGAAGTAGCCGCTACAATTGAAAATTTTCAGAAAGGGATGGATGAGATGAAGATGGAAAGTTGAGACTAGAAGTAGGGAACATGACATCCAGATTTAGGACAAAGATGAGGAGGAATTGCATCTCACAATGAGTAATGAATCTATCAAACTCTCTGCCCAAGGAAGCATAAAGAGTACCTCATTAAATATACTTAAAACACAGTTGAATAGATTTTTGCATAATAGGGGAATTAAGAGCATGATTGTATTTGTGCATGTCTTCAGCATTAAAGGAATTTAAAAACTACCTTCCAGTGTTCTGGGGAATCAGCCACTAAATAAAGTATATCAGTGAAGTGAACTGACAGATTAAATGCTTCAAATTACTAAGCAACTCCAATACTTCCAGATTTGACAGATCATGGAGACAAATCAAAGAGAATAAAAAAGAAAGATTGCTCTGTCAATCTTACGCCCTAATCAAGACATTTTTATGCATTTCTGTAACCCCCAAGCTCAACACACAACCCCCCCACCCCCTCCCCAACCCTGGCACCAAATAAAATCCTCTTTGCTCAAAATGAGCTTGCCTCAGGGCAGAATGGTCATTTCTGGGTGACATGATGCCCATTGAATAATTTAAATTCTCACTATTTTGCATGATTTTATTTCTTCAGTGATCTTAATTACATAATTTAATTTAGACATGCAGAATGGTTAAAGGCCCTTCCAGCCCACAGGCCCTGTGCTGCCCGAATAACCAAATTAACCTTTGACTCCACTACATTTTGAAGGGAGGGAGGAAACCCTCACAGACATGGGAGAATGTATAAACAACTCCTTACAGACAGCACCGGATCTGTGATCTGGTCACTGATGCGTTAATAATGCTGTGTTAACCAGGCCGCCTGACTTACAGAATGACATGGTGCAAATTCAGTGGGAGGATGCCACGGAATAAGTGCATCAAAATTGTAAAAGTCTGATTCATAGCACGATTTCCTGAAGACTAACGTTGGGTAGCAGTGACCATGACAGCACCAGTTATCATGATGTTCTGCTCTTCCCTTTCATGTAGACACGTGGAAAACCTATCTTTCCATCAGATCTGGAGGATATTATTGGCAGAAAATTTTTGATGACTGTTTTGGTCCTTGCAACTAAGGGAAATGTTTATTTTCTTCTCAGCCCTGCAAGATATCATAACATTTCCCTTAAAGCTAAACAAAAAAAAACAAGTGAAGATTTAAAACTTAAGATTTTGAAATTCATCCGAAGTACATAATTGTATGCATTCATCTGAACCAAAATTACATTAAATGAAGAAATTCATTTTTGTCTTTGCCTTCTAATTCTCACTGCAATCCACATAGAGTTCGGGGAGCAGGGAGACTGAATCCTGTGCCAGGTCTAACATAGAATCAAAGCTAACCAAGACACTGTCTCTGCCTTTGATGTCCAACACCAAAGTGACTTGCTGCTCTAGATGTCCGAAAAGGTCCAAGATTTGCAAATATGAAAGTGCATTGGCAGAAACCCAGCACTCGCTGGTATTTAATTGGCTGAATATGTGCAGAACTCCATATTTTGACTGCCATTTAATAGGTGCCAAGTGTATTTATTCTGGCATTTGCTCTTATTTAACAGAATTATAAAAATCTGAATTAAAAAGGATCATACTCATACTTTGAATCCAATTAATAATGAAATAATAGGCCATTCTAGTCATACAAGAATTATTATGGACATTGAAATTGGAACTATGATTTTCACAAAGCACAAAACCATAAATCTGCTCTATTCACACATCTTACTGTGGCAGTATTCCACATGAGTATGGAAACTAAAGGATGAACAACAGTCCTTCCCTACATGGTGAAAGTGATAAGAAATTTGGCAAGATGTTCAAATTCAGGCCTTTGTGTTTCTGTGTAATGAGCATTAAATATTCCTCTTGATTCTATGATTTGTTGTTGATAAATGAGTATTGAAAACTGAACTGACCTATAAATTCAGCACTTAATTCACCTTGAGGGGATTTTAAAGATGGCAGCTTTTACTATATGAAATCTGTCGCAAAAAGTGCTGTCCCTTGAGCACAAACTATCTTCAACCATTGCAATTTCTATGGTGTTCTATTAGAAAATTCCTCATGCCTTAATTTTTAAAAAGTAACATTTCCTCCAAACAGCAGAGAAAACAAAATTTGGATGCAGTGCCATTCTGTAATTACTTATAATTATGTTTTCTTTTGAGAATGCTCTATCAAACAAATGTTGCATTTAATGTAAATGAAATACTTTCAAAGTTTGGAGAGCACAGTGGGTGAACAAATTATTTTGGATGATATATGACAAAACTTGTGGCCAATGCATCATGGACATATTTTTCACTGTATGACGTTTTCAAAACCTGTGGATTGTTAATCAATTATGGAAAACAAGTGCAAAAACTACAAAATTGTTGCCTGCTGGTATGCAGACAATGAGCAACTGATTTATTTGAATAGCAACACATTTGTAGTGTTAGAAACACACAATTATTCTACAAATGTTGTTAGAACACTAGATTCATAATTCTGGGGATAGGAATTGCAAATCTGATATTACAAACTAAAACTGGCACTTACTTGTAGGTCATAATTTGGGGGAAAAAAATACCATTACAGCTAATGAATCAAAGTCCATTGGCTAGATTTTGAGGACGTAATTTAATTTTTCTTCCATATAGGACTGCCTGTGTAAGTGCTAGCAAGTTCAGGAGAATAAAAAATGTAGAAGTCATATTCTTGCTTGTAAATTTCAGTGATAAAACTTATCATATTTTAACATTGGTTCTCAAAGATTTTCTGCCATTTGTTTCCTGGCCATGGCTTCTATTTCCTCTAGCCACGTGACAGGATTAATCAACAGAAAGCCCTGCTACGCCACTGAGGTTGGAGTTGATATTGTAAAGCAAATTTTCATGAATAATTCTGAAAGAAGTTCCTACCTGCGTCGTTCATAGGACAAAGTGGCTGATCAAGACAGGGGTGCTGCTGGAGCAACTGTAGGGCTTTAAATGGCCCATTAAGGGAGCTGACGGGGGGGGGGGGGGTTTCATATGAAATCCTGCGATCGCAAGTCTGCAGCAGCCAAGAGGGCCTGCAGACTCCGGGGAAGCAGTGGACTGGAGGATAGCACCAGAGAACAGGAGGATCATCCCGCTCATCTGAGAGGAAGAAGCGGAGGAGACTACCCGTGGGGACAGTGACCACAGTGGTGGACCAGTGAGGGGCTCTGTGGCTGAGAGACCAGTCCATGCAGTGGGCTTTTGGCGACTTGAGGCGATGAACCCACGGAAGCTGTGGACTGCTAGAAACTGCTGTCGGGAGATTTTTACTGGGCTGTGGACTGCTGGAGACTGGCTAGAGGAGTACCAGGTATCAGAACCGTGATGCGAGGAGGTGCCGAGGGCGCTGAAGTGTTCCTGACGAAGGTTCGGATCTGGAGCTCAGGTTGCCAATGGTTTGGACTGGACCCTCTTTGGCTGAGGGGGCTGCAAAAGTGCTGGAGGTGAATCTTCGGACACTCGGTGACACTGAGGGACTCTCTTTTGCTTCTCTCTCTGACTGCAAGTCTGACTGTCAGTTGTACTTAAGCAATTCCTACCAGTGGTGAATCTGCCTTGCAGCAGGAAAAAATAAATTTCATGTAATAAGGCATGGTTTTATTCCTCTGATAATAAATTGAATCTTGAGATTGAAGTGGGCAGCTCTTCACATCACATAAAAGGAAGGCAAACTACTCTTCTGGAAACAAACATGCCCTTGCCACTGTTGGCCAAATCCCAAGATTATATTTCTGCAAAAGAATGTTTTACACCATGACAACTTGTGTCTTTATAGTCATGACTGTTGATCATAATTTGAAAGGTGAATTTCAATATTGAAATAAAAAACAACCAGAAATGCTGGAATAACTTATCCAATTTAAAGAAAGTCTGTAGAAAGAAGCCAGAAATCATTTCAGATTGAAGACATTTCATCAGGAGAGACAAAGAGAGAGAGAGAGAGAGAGAGAGAGAGAGAGAGCATCAGAGGTGGTGGGAGAGAGTGTTGGTGAAGCAAATGGAATGTAATAATTGGATAAAATTATGTCAAACCATTGAATGGACAGTTAAACTCCTTTCTCTTTCCACAGGTGCCCCATAACTGGCTGAATACTTCCAGTATTTCACCCAATATTTCTGACCTGGCTTTATAAAGGTAACTCAGTTTAATTTGATACAACTTTTAAAGAGGCAACAAAATGTTTGGATGAGGGCTGTACAGTTGATGTGATATTGATGGACTTTACTAAGGTGTTTGAGAAAGACCCACATGGGGAAACTGGTTCCAAAAGTTCGAGTCCGTTGGATCAAACGCAAGTGGGGGAAATTGAACCAATATTTGTTTTGGCAATAGGAGACAGAGGGTGATGATGGGCCTTGATTTCTTGATTGGAACCCTGCGACCAGTTGTATACAGCAGGTCTGGATGTTGGTACCCTTGCTGTTTTGTATGTTAACCATTTTGATACATGTATAGGAAGTGTGATTATCACATTTGCGGAAATTAGTGGTGTTGATAATGAAGAGGATAGTTGAAAGTTACAGCATGACTTTATCAGTTGGTAACTGAAGAAGGGCAATGGCAGATAAAATTAAATCCTGATAAATGTTAGTTGTTGCACTTTGGGGAAATTAATAGGGTGGGGACATAAAGGTGGAATGGTAGTACACAAAGGAATATTGAGAAAAAGAATGACCTTGGGGAATATCCAAAAATTCCTGAAGGTGGAAGCAAAGATCAAAAGGTTATTAGAGGCAAATGGAAACCAGATTTAATTAACCATGGCTAACATTAAAGGGTAGAGAGGTTGTGGATCAGCTTTATTCAATATTAGTTATGCTACACCGAAGTGCACAATTTTGGTCACTACTACAGTAGTGATACATTGTACTGGAAAGGGTGTAGCAGAACTTAATATTTGTGTTTCCTGGGATAAAGCATTTCAATCATGAGGGAAGACTGGAGAGGCTGACAGGGGTAATCAAAATGAAGGTGGGGTAGATAGCAGGAAAGTGTTCACTGATGAAGAGGTGTCCAAAACTAGAGCATAGAATTTATACAGATGGTACTTGATGGTTGCCATGAGCATTGTGGGTTGAAGTTTCTGTGCTGTTTGTGGAAACCGATATTGAGGAGGACGATCTCAATTTGGCACACTAAAATTGCACGGTGTCCAGATACCAGAATGAGTTGGAAATTGAGTCTGAATTCTTCAACCATGATTTCAATTGTGAACTTTGATGAAATAATAGTTTTCAATGTGCTAGTTAGAAAACAAACACATTTGACATGCTGAGAATTGAACATTCGTGTCCATTTCGACAAGGTTGCAAATAGAATTTTGTTGTGGTTAAAAGTGTATTTTATGAAAGGAGATGCCTATTGAGAATGACAAAATTAATGAACCAGAAATGTAATATAAATTGCACAATTACCGTCTTTACTGGGAAGATGGTCCACAAGAATTTCAGTAAAGGGCTGCATCTAAATATGGTTTTCCAGTTTCTGAGAGTATGTTCCTTTGGTTATTTAATTGGCCAGATGAAAATAAAAATGGCATAGGGAATCTGAAGTGTTGGATATGTAATGCCTGTATAAACAAGTTGTTGAATCCAAAATAACTAGTATTTTATCAGAATAGTTGACGTGTGGGTAAAGCTGATGTCATCAGGTCTAATGTAAAGTAGATATGATTTTCTACTTGTTTTTATTTTTTTCTTGCACTTTTTAAAATCAAGACTGAAGCTGCTAAGGAAGTTCTGAACTGATAACCAAACTATCCTTGTCTGTGATCTGAACTTGGATTCATCAGGGAATGGTGAATGGCTAGTAGGCCTTCCATATAACATTACTTATGAACCTTGCCGTCATCATATTTAGTCTTGACATTGTCAAATGCATACACTTTCACATTGAATGTTATTATAGCAATCAAAAAACAATATTGCATTGCCAAAAATGTTCCAGAAATGGCAGGGAGATGGGGAACAGAGGGTGAGAGCAGTGTCCAGGGAATATGGCCACCTAGCTAGGAATAAAAAAGATAACAAAGGTAGGATGGAGATTAGGGTAGAAGGTAAAAAAGAGAATATATGTGAGGGTCATTCTCTGAGATGCATATATTTTAATGCAAGAAGCATAGTGAACAAGGTAGATGAGCTGAGAGCATGGATAGATACTTGGGGTCACGATATTGTGGCAATTAGTGAGACCTGGCTACAGGAGGGGCAGGACTGGCAACTTAATGTTCCAGGATACATTTGTTTTATATGTGATAGATCAGGGGGTAAAAAAGGAGGAGGAGTTGCTCTGCTTGTTAGGGAGGACATTACTCCCGTGAGGTGGCAGGATGGTATGGAGGGATCGACCAGTGAGGCTGTTTGGGTGGAATTGAGGGGTGGAGGAGGCAAGAGGGTGCTAATAGGGGTGTATTACAGACCACCAAAGGGGCCAAGGGAATTAGAGGAACAAATTTGTAGGGAGATAACGTATATGTGTGAAAATCATAGGGTAGTGATCATGGGAGATTTTAACTTCCCACACATTGGGATACCCATACGGTTAGAGGGTTGGATGGGCTGGAGTTCGTTAAATGTGTTCAGAATTGTTTTCTAAATCAGTTAGTAGAAGAACCGACTCAGGATGGTGAAATACTGGATCTCCTGTTAGGGAACGAGCTAGGTCAGGTAGCGGACATTAATGATGGAGAACCAATTGGGTCTAGTGACCATAATTCTGTTAGTTTTAGAGTAGTTTTAAGGAATAGCAAGGAGAGGCCTAAAGTTGAAGTTCTGGATTGGAAAAGAGCAAATTTCGTAGGAATAAGAAGGGATTTGGGGAGTATTGAGTGGGAGAGGATATTTTCAGGTAAGGATGTTAATGAAAAATGGAGGATATTCAAAAAAGAAATTTTGAGGGTACAGAGTAGTTATGTCCCAGTCTGGATCAAAGGAAAGGCTGGAAGTCATAGGGAGGCTTGGTTTTCGAGGAATATTGGAAATTTGGTTAGGAGAAAAAGGGAGGTGTACAAGAGGTATAAAGAGCAGGGAGCTGAGAAGTTGAAGGAGGACTACAAGGAGTGTAGAAGGAATCTTAAAGAAATTAGAAAGGCCAAAAAAAGGCTTGAAGAGGCTTTGGCTGACAGAGTAGAAATAAATCCAAAGGGTTCCTATAAGTACATTAAAAGTAAAAGATTAGTGAGAGATAAAATTGACCCCTTGTAGATAGCGAGGGTAGGCTGAGTGAGAAGTCTGAGGAAATGGGGGAAATTTTGAATGATTTCTTGGCCTCGGTATTCACTAGGGAAAAATATTTTGAACCAGTTGTAGTAAAGAAAAATAGTGGGGAGGTCATGAAGCATATAAGGATAACTGAGGAGGTAGTGATGGCTGTGTTAAAAAGGATAAAGGTGGATAAATCTCCCAGACCGGACAAAATATTCTCTAGGACACTCAGGGAGGCTAGTGGACAGTTAATGGGGCCATTAACAGAGATATTTAGGATGTCACTGGCCACGGGGGTGGTACCAAAGGATTGGAGGGTGGCGCAGGTGGTTCCTCTATTTAAGAAAAGGGTCCAAATGCAAACCTGGGAATTATAGGCCTGTAAGTCTGACGTCTGTGGTGGGCAAGTTGATGGAAAGTGTTCTGAGGGATGCTATTTACAAATTTTTGGAGGTACAAGGATTGATAGGGAGTAATCAGCATGGTTTTGTCAGGGGTAGATCATGCTTGACAAACCTGATTGAGTCCTTCGAGGGGGTTACAAAAAAGGTTGATGAAGGGAAAGCTGTGGATGTTGTCTATTTGGACTTTAGTAAAGCCTTTGACAAAGTTCCCCACAGGAGGTTAGGAAAAAAGGTGGAGGCATTAGGTATAAATAAGGAAGTAGTGAAATGGATTCAGCAGTGGTTGGATGGAAGGTGTCAGAGAGTAGTGGTAGACAATTGTTTGTCCAATTGGAGGCCGGTGACTAGTGGAGTTCCTCAGGGTTCAGTCCTGGGTCCACTATTATTTGTTATATATATTAACGATCTGGATGTAGGGGTAGAGAATTGGATAAGCAAGTTTGCGGATGACACAAAGATTGGTGGTATTGTGGACAGTGAGGTAGATTACAGTAGATTAAAAGGTGATTTAGGAAGGCTGGAGGTGTGGGCTGAGAAATGGCTGATGGAATTTAATACAGATAAATGTGAGGTGCTGCATTTTGGAAAGGCAAATTTAAATAGGTCATATACATTGAATGGTAGACAATTGAGGAGTGCAGAGCAACAAAGGGATTTAGGAGTTATGGTAAATAGTACCCTCAAGGCTGATACTCAGGTAGATGGTGTGGTGAAGAAGGCATTTGGAATGTTGGCCTTCATAAATCGGAGTATTGAATTCAAGAGTAGGGAGGTTATGATGAAATTGTACAAGGCATTGGTGAGGCCAAATTTGGAGTACTGTGTACAGTTTTGGTCACCAAATTATAGGAAAGATATAAACAAAATAGAGAGAGTGCAGAGAAGGTTCACGAGAATGTTGACAGGATTTCAGGGTCTGAGTTTCAGGGAAAGGTTGTGCAGACTGGGGCTTTTTTCTCTGGAGCGTAGAAGATTGAGAGGGGACTTGATAGAGGTGTTTAAGATTTTAAAAGGGACAGACAGAGTAAACGTGGATAGGCTTTTTCAATTAAGAAAGGGGGAGATTCAAACTAGAGGACATGGTTTAAGATTGAAGGGGGAAAATTATAAGGGGAACATGAGGGGAAATTTCTTTACGCAGAGGGTGGTGGGGATGTGGAATGAGCTTCCGGCAGACGTGGTCGAGGCGGGATCATTGGTTACATTTAAGGAAAGACTGGATCGTTACATGGATGGGAGGGGACTAGAGGGGTATGGACCGGGTGCTGGTCAGTGGGACTAGGAGGGTGGGGATTTGCTACGGCATGGACTAGTAGGGCCAAACTGGCCTGTTCTGTGCTGTAAGTGGTTATATGGTTATATGTGAATACTTCAAGAATGTACCTTATTCTAGCCTCCTAAAGGCAGATATAGGAATTAAAATACAAAAGTCTGCAGAAACCATGGATGAAGTAAAAGCACAAAGCTAGAGAAACTCAACAGATCAAACAGTATACTTTATGTAGCAAAGATAAAGATACATAACCAACATTTCAGGCCTGCATCAAGGTGAAGGGTAAGTATTGACCAGGAGGTAAACTGACATTGTTCTCCTTCACCTTGTCACTGTTTAAGGTCATTAAATTTATAGGGCAAGATATTTGGAGAAGATAAATGTTTCATTTTGTGAATATGAGTCCTTTTGCGGTGTGACATTTACAAGTAGATCAGAAGATTTATGTACTGATTTACAATGATATGAATAATTTATGATGGCGTTCAGTTTGGGTTCCAATTAAAATGTTAATGAGAATGTGAAATTTTATCCATGTCTAAACCTGAGGTTTAAATAAACAATATTCTTCATCAGTTCTGCTTTTCAATTAATGGCACTCACCATTTGGTATAAAATCTGCAGAATTTTTTGGTAAAAGGAAAACTCACTTTGAAGCCAAACAAATGCAACTAATAAATCAAAGTATGTTAGAATATTCCATCATTCCACCACAAACAAAGAATTTGTGTTGCTGAAATACTATATTTCTGATTACCTGGTTCCGGCCCGTCCTGCAACTGTGTCCTCTAACACCTTCCCCAGAAAGCTTGGGTCATGGCACGGGATGAGGTTCCTGTCCATTGTGAATAAAAGCCTGTAAATCAGTGACTCAGACTCAGCCTCTTGAGTTGTTTACTGTGTGCCACTGTAAGCCAAAAATGAAGCAGTGATGGTCTGAAAACTCTAGGCTTGCTCAGATTTAATACTGGCTGCCAGTGTCAAATCAAGTTTATTGTCATCTGACTGTACAAGTACAATCAAATGAAACAGGGTTTTCTGGTTTTTGGTGCAAAACATGCAGACACACAACCAGACATAACATACATACAGACAAATAATACATCAGCAGGACTGTATTATATCTATAACAATTAATCATTTCAATTAATTATATATTTAATATTAATCTAACTATAAATATAATAATAAAAGTTATGTATAAATGTTTGTAATGATTGATTATATTTATTGTAATAATTAATCTATAAAAATTAACACTGGCTGCCAGTGTTAAAAGTGAGCAAGAATATCTTCTACTTCATGACAAGGTAAGATTATCAACTGCTGGCAAATAGAAAAAAAAATTATTGGGTTTTCAATGAAATGAATGTGGAACTTTTGGTTGTAAAGTGACAGCTCGAATGGCAGTGAAATCGTCACAATTTTCTACAAAATATTTAGGCTAAAAAAAAAGACAATTCAAGCTGGTGTTGTTGAATTGTGTATGGTGTCTTTGGTTGGCACTCTACATTATGATTGAAAAGTTGTTTGAACTGTGGTCAGCTATTCTCATCCCTCATGCTATATTGACAATAAACTGTCATATGACAAAATTACGAGTCCACGTATCATATTCTGAACAAGAAAGGCATCAAAACAATTTCAAGAAAACTAAGTAGAGTGGGTGAAAGAAAATGTCCATGGAAAATTCTGTAAATAATATTGCCTTACAGGAACAATATTTTTGTGTCCCTGGGAATCACATGCCAAATCCACATGAGCAATGTAAACAAGCAGAATTTTGAAAAATAAGATAAAACATAATCCATGATATTGCATCATTTGCTTGAATCAGACTAATCCTGGCTCTGATTTCATGAAACTCGTGGAAACAAGATTGAACTCTGCAGACAGATGAATGGAATGTTATTATAGGGTTACATGAAGGTATCACATTTTGTTGCACATCTTGAATGATATATCTTGGAGTAGGGAATGTTTCATTAATTTTAGACATAAGATCTCAAAGGAAGAGTATGCGCCTTTCCTAATTTATCGCAATGATTTTGCTGATTTATCATCCGTCATCAAGAAGACCTGTCATAAATGGATGATTAGACCACGTTATTAAAGGACTCACTTTTACTTTTTGCTGAAGAAACTGTTGCTTATGCACAACAGCCATTTTATGAGATTTCATCATCTTCATATTTCAGGATTGTCCAGGATTTATGAAACTCAGCTATTCATATTCAGACTATTTTAAATTATTGCAAGATTTTGTCAATTTGCTTGGATTTTAAAGAATAAAGATTTCTGTGCATCAGCTCACTGAGAACTAATAAGATTACATATTTTACTTTTTGCTTCTTAAGGATGTTGAAAGAAGTCCTGATAATTGTGTAATATGATTGGTAGTTCAATTAAGAATCATTCAAAATGTGTTGCCAGTAGAGTTGTTTTTTTTCTTTTAGTTTTGTATTCAATCCAGAAGTAATACAATGGTCTGTCGAGACTTAAAGCATAGAAACTTATCTTGCTGTGTAAAACGTGAAAGAATAAAATGTATTCCATTCCTACTCAAAGGGTGATTGACAAAACCACATTATTCCATGCATTCTTTCAGCATTTTGATGCTTACTTTGTCGCATCAATTTGCCTGACAGATGGGAGGCTCTTAAAAGCTCAAATTAATTCATCCTATAGCAGACACCCCAGATTCAAGTGGCTATTTTGGCCATCTATGTTGAAGCAGAATATTCCTTTTATGAAATCTCTTATGAATGTATGATTTTCTTTTTAGATTGAGCAGGAGTATCACTTAATTGACTTTTCTCTATCATTTATATATTTTAAAAAACTGCTGACTGGAAAGACAGAATGAAGTGTTGTGTTGTTGTCTTCTGTCCCTTCATAATTATTTCTTTGACTTTTGAAATCAGGTCAAAGGTATCCATTTGTGTCTCTGACAATGGACATACGCAAGACCAATACTGTAGAGTAGCTGTCTCCAACCACTGCCCATTAAATTTGTTGATGATTCTGGAACTTCTCATTGCAGTACACTTTTAGTATGCTTTTGCAGTTTTCCTAAAATTCCTAAAGGCCAAGTGGAAATAAGGTGGCTCAGCAACATGACTGGCCATCAAGAGACATGCAATGAAGTTACCTGCTGCAACTCATTGGAAAATAAATTATTGTGCCCCACGGCAGTTATGGGAAAGAAAAAGTTCCTACTAAAGAAATAATTTGGTTGCAATGTCGCTTAAGAGTACTTTTAAAATATGTAATAAGCTATGATAAAATTGATAGTGGGATATTATTTGCATTTTTGGATGATAAATCAAGACCAGTTTATTGTAATATGATTGCACAAGTGCAGCCCAACAAAATGGCATTCTCCGGACCTCGGTGTAAAACACGCAGGCACAAAACCAGATATAACGCGCATATAGACAAGCAATACACGTGTAGTATTCATATACAAAAAATAAATCATTAAATATTGTTTTGGGCATGTGAGAGCTTCTGATGGTTAGTGTAAGTAGTTCCATTGGTCATTCATCATTCTCATTGCCTGTGGGGAATTAGCTAAGCCTCAGCCTGGTGGTTCTGGCTCTCATACTCCTGTATCACTTTCCCGACAGAAGCAGCTGAAAGATGCTCGGTGCAGGGTGGAAGAGGTCCTCAATGACTTTTTGCAGCCTTTTCAGACAACGGTTCCAGTAGATCCCGTTGATTTGGTTGATAGGTGGAGGAAGGGAGACTCCAGAGAACTGTCTGCCACTCTTACTATTCTATGGATTGACCTCCAATCCATTTCTCTGCACAAACTGAGATACAGCCAGCCAGGATGCACTCAACAGAGCTCTTATAGAAGGTTGATATAATGGTGGCCAGTAGCCATGCCCACTTCAGTCTTCTCAGGAAGTTTAGCCTCTGTTGTGCCTTCCTGACAAGTGAGGAAGTGTTGTGTGTCCACAATAGGTCACTACTTCTTAAGTGAATTCCAAGGAACTTGGTGTGTTCCACATTCTATTACAGAGTTGTTGATGTGTAGTGGAGGGTTGTTCCTGATCCTCCTGAAGTCCATTTTCATCTCTTTCATTTTGTCTGTATTGGGACTTGGGTTGTTACATTTGCACCATTTCCCAAGATTTTCCACCTCTTCTCTGTAGTGCGATTCATCATTGTTGCTGATAAGGTCAATTATGGCTGAGTTATGTGTAAACTTGGTGACACTGTTGGAACTGGATCTGATGATGCAATCGTGGGTCAGTAGCATGAACAAGAGTGGGCTGAGCACACAACCCTGAAATGTGCCAGTGCTCAGTCTGATGTTGCTTGATGTACTGCTACCTATGTAATGAACCTTTTCTTCATAACATCATTAGAATAAATTTAAACAGAAAAAAAATGAATCTGCAAAGTGTTGGAATGAAAAATTTCCTAAAATATCATCCAAGTTTGGCAGTGATTGATATACTAAATGCTAATGGTATGGATTTGGCTTCCAAAATTTAGTACCAATCAGTGCATCGATATCAATATCCATCCAAAATTGTTAGTATTGTGCTACACTAAACGTGCCGGTTCTTTCTATCTTGCACTTGCAGCGTTTTGTATTGGTTAAATGTTAATATTTTGTCTTCTGCTAAAGTGATTTCCAACCCAGGTGCTCAATAGATTAACAATATTCAATTAAAAGTTGTTAGTAATTAAAATTAGAGGATTTTTCTGCTTTTGTGGCATACGTAAGTAGTTATCCATTAAAAGTATAATAAACTCTCTTAGATGTTTTACCTAACTATCTTTACCTAGGTGCTTCTCTAGCTGAGGCATGATGAACTGTGGGTGGGGGGGGGGGGGGGGGGAGGAGAAGGGGAGGGGGAGGGGAAAGGCCCATTAGTCCTTTAAAGCTTTGTACTACTAAGGGAAGCACTGATATTGCATACAACTCCACTTCCTGATTGAAATCTGCAGATTATGTGAATGCAATTTCAATACAAAGCTGAACAGGCTGGAAATACTCAGCAGGTCAGGCCTTACTTGTGAAAAGCGAAACAATTAATGTATGAGTATAACTTCCTTCAGAAAAAAAGTCAGATGAAAGTTCGTCAAGGGGAAACATTAATTCTGTAGGTCTTTTCACAGATGCTGGATGACCTGAGTGTTTCCAACATTTTGTATTCATTTCTCAAATTTTCAACATTTTGTTTTGTCCAATACAAAACAATTTCCATTCCATGAGATCCAAGGGATTAACTTAGGATATTTTGTTTTGCCATTGAGGTTAAAAGGTTTGAATGTCAGTAGAAATATTAAAGTATCTATTCTGATGAATGATTCCAAAAATATAAACTCATTTTCTCTCTCCCTAGATGTTGTCATCCAGTATTTCCTAGTTTTGTTTCAGATTTCTAAGATTAGCAATTATTTTATTTGTTTATCTTGGTGGTTTCAGCAATCCTCCACTTGATCAGCTTGGGGGTTCACTTTTGTTTCCTTGGATGAATTATTTGCTCCACAGTGTATTAGATTGGTGAGGCAACTTTGGTGAATTTCACCATCCTGGAGACTGGGCTCAGGCTCAATAATATTTACCTTCTATGAATGCTGCGTGACCTATTGAGTTTCTCCAGCATTTTGTTTTAAATTACAATCAGTATCTGCAGATTTTCTTGTTTCATTCTATGGGTAATCAATGTGCTTTCAAAGAAAAGTGTTTCAGAAGCCTTTTAGCTTCAGTATGCAACTTCTCAATTATTAGAGGACAGCCTGGCTCTATCAGTTATCAGCCTTTCTTCATAGTTGTACAATTTCTTCCTGCACCTCCATAGGTTTGTCGACTGATAAGATTGTCACTGCAGAAGGTGGATGCATTTGAACTTCTATGAGCTACATCTTCTATTCACATGGACTGAGTATTCACAAGATAATCTGTGAATGCAAACATTATGAGGCTCTGCCTGATCCTTGTATTATGGTTTGTTCATTCATGCCCTGATTCCCTCATGGAGTTTTATCTTGTTTCATAATAGTACTTTGTACTTCTTGGCTGTCACATTACTGTTGATTCAACATGTCCCTGATGTTCATCTGGCATCCGTGTTGCTGTTTTTATTTGTCATTCATTACTGTGGCATTCACTTGGCAGTCTGTCTTATCAGGGTGTAGCACATTGCTTAATCTTCATATTGCTCTGCTGGCTTAGTACTCTTCTTTCAAAATGCGAGGGACTGATCCAAGAGCTTCCCAGCATTCTTGTATTCAGCATCTGCTCTTGTTCATTGTTGTTTACACAAGAATATTTCCTTTTATCGGTGGCTTCACTTGCGGCAGAAAGTGAGAAATATGGAAAGTCCATTATGGATGCTGACCACACAAGACTGCTTAGAGGCAGCCATCATTATAAGAGATACACATCATCTTGATCTCACTCGCTTCTCATCGCTACATTCAGGTAGAAGATGCAGTATCCAGATCTCCTGCACCTCGAAGGTGATTTTTTTTTCTAACAGCAATCAGGGTCTTGAAGTTCCCTGTCCAATCTTAACCTTAACAACATTAAAGGATCACCATAACTATTTGTATTACTGGCAGCACACTTTTACACTACCAGCCTACTGTACTTATTTCTTTACATTAGCTTGTAATCTTTTTTTCCCGTGTAAATATGAACAACAGAAATAGGATCAGGAGTAGGCCATTTGGTCTGTTGAGCCTGCTCTGCCATTCAGTGAGGTCATGGCTGATTTGGTAGGCTCATCGCCACCTACATGCCTCTTCTCACATCCCTTAAATCCCCTACTATGTAAAAATCTATCCAACCTTATCTCAAATATATTTACTGAGGTAACCTCCACTGCTTCAATGGGAAGCGGATTCCACAAATTCACCACTCTTATTAGTAGTTCTTCCTCATCTCCATTTAAAATTGACTACCCTGAGTATTGAGGCTATGTCCCCTAAATCTCCCTCTACCAATGGAAACAACTTACTTATTTCCCTCTATCTTATCTATGCCTTTCATAATTTTGTATGCTTCTGTAAGATCTCCTCTCATTCTTCTAAATTCCAGTGAGTACAGTCCCAATCTCTCCTCATAGACTAACCCCCTCACCTCTGGAACAACCTGGTGAACTTCCTCCAAAGTTGGTACATCCTTCCTCAAGTAAGATGACTAGAAATGTACAGAGTCCTCCAGACACGGCCAGAACTATACTTTGTACAGTTGCAGCATAAACTCCCTGTTCCTAAATTCAATCCCTCTAGTGATGAAGGCCAACACTCCATTTGCCTCCTTGTTAGCCTGCTGTACCTGCAAACCAACCTTTTGCAATTCATGAGCGAGCACTCCCCTCCTTCTGCACAGCAACATGCTGCAATCACTTGCCATTTAATAATAATCGGATCTTCCATTTTTCCTTCCAAAGTTGAGAGCCTCACATTTGCCAACATTGTACTCCATCTGTCAGACCCTTGCCCACTCACTTAACCTATCCATATCTCTCTGCAGACTCTCTGTATCCTGTGCACAATTTAAATTTTCCACTCAATTTAGTGTCATCAGCAAAGTTGGATGCATTGCACGCTGTCCCCTCTTCGAGATCGTTTAAATATATCATGAACAACTGACCCCTGAAACACACCATTCACCACTAACTACCAACTAGAAATCACCCCTGTATTCTAACTCTCTACTTTCTATTGGGTTAACCAATCCTCTATCCATGCTAATACATTTCCCCCAACTCTTTGCATGCAAGTCTTTTATGTGGCACTTTATCAATCACCTTCCAGAAATTCAAGTAAACAAGTTTAATCTTTTCCCCTCTATCTACCACACTTGTTATATCCTCAAAATACTCTAGTAAATTTTTCAACGAGGATCTACCTTTGGTGAATCCATGATGAATCTGTTTTGATAGACCCATTTCACTCCAGATGCCTCACTACTTTTTCTTTAATGATGGGTTCAAGCATTTTCCCAACTGCAGATATTAAACTAACTTGCCTATAGTTCCCTATCATTTGCATACATCCTCCTTTGAATAGTGGTGTGACATTCATTCTGCCAAGTCCTGCCCAGAGTCCAAAGAATTTTTGGTAAATTATAACCAAAACCTCGCCATTTCTTTCAGTACCCTGAGATGCATTCCATCAGGACCAGGGACTTGTCTATCATTAGACCTTCAAATTGTCTTAGTGCTACCTTTTTAGTGATAGCTATTACATCCAGGTCCTCACCTCTTACCATGTCCATGACATCTGTCTTTGGCATGGTAGATATGTCCTCTACTGTGAAGACTGACATAAAATAGTAATTCAAAGCCTCAGCCATTCCCTCAATACCTAATCAATTTCCCCTTCTTATTTTCTAAGGGACCACCCTTCACTTTTGCCACCATTTTTCACTTTATATAATTATAAAAACTTTTACTGTCTGTTTCATATTTTGTGCTAATTGGTTTTTTTTTCATAGTTTACCTTCCTTCCCTCTCTTTATTGCTCGCTTCATGTTCTTTGTTGCTTTTTAAGGTTTTCCCAGTCTTCTAGTTTCCCACTGCTCTTAGCAATTTTGTATGCGTAAGCCTTTAGTTTGATACCATCCTTTATTTCCTTAGTTATCCAGGGCTGGCTGTTCTCAACCTTACTGTCCTTGCTTTTAACTGGAAATATACATTTGTTGAGCACCTTGAAAAATATCTTTGAAGGTCTTCCACTGTTCCTCAACCATCCTCCATATAGCCAACTCCTCCCTCACTCCCTTGTAGTTTCCCTTGTTTAGTCATAGTACAAGGTTTTTAGATCAAACTATTGTACCTTTAATTTGTATGAGAAACTCAATCATACTGTGGTCACTCTTTTCAAGAGGATCCCTAACTACAAGATTGCTTGTGTTACCCCTCTCATTGCACAGGACTAAATCCAAGATATCATGTTTCCTTGAGGTTCAGTAATATGCTGTTAAAGAAACCCATCCCATAAGAATTCCTCTTCAAGGTTGCCTTGACCAACCAGATGAACCCAATCTATGTCCATGTTAAAGCATCCCACAATAATTGCTGTTGCATCCTTGCATGCCTTTGATATTTCTTTGTTTATTGCATGTGCCATTGTATTGTTATTATTGGCTGGTCTAAAGACAATGCCCATCAGTGATTTTTTTTTCCCCCTTTGCTATTCCTAATCTCTACCCAGATGCACTCAACAATTTGCTCTTTAGATCTTGCATCATCTCTCCCTATTGCTCTGAACTCATCCTCCACTAAGAGAGCTTTTCCACTTCCCTTATCTTCCTGCCTGTCCTTGCTTATCCTTAATATCCTTGGATATTTAATTCACAATCCTCTCCATCCTACAACTATGTTTCTGTAATGGCCACTAAATCATACCCCTTTGTACTGCTTCGTGCCACAAGTTCACTGACCTTGTTTTGAATACTATAGGCATTCAGATAATATACTCATCATGGTTTTAAAATCTAGTAATCTTTGCCTCTTTTACACTTGGCTTTTATCCCCTCTACTTTTACTTTTCTCTCGTTTAACTTTAGTTTTTACTTTACCCACCCCTTACTATTTAAAGCCAATTATAACTAAATTTGTTGGTTGTATGCCACATGTACCTAGAAAGTTGCAGCAAGTAAGATTTCTTTTGCATCTGTAAAAAGTCTTGTATATATGTCAATGATATTCATTCATTCAGTACCTCCTCCCACAGCAGTTTCTCCACTGTTTTCTTGGGTTATTCTGTGAGAATCTACCAAACCCATATCTTCTACTGCCAAGAAGATCAAGGGTAGCTGGTGCATGAAAGCCACCACCACTGTGGATTGCTTTCCAGATCCTGACTTGAAAATGTGTCATGGTCCCTTCATTGTTGCTGAGTTTAAATTTTGTATTTCTGTCTCCAATAGTATTGAGGGAGTACTTTCACCAAAATGATGGCTACAATTCAAGAGGGGGCTCACCACTGCCAGGTTATGGAGAATTAGGGATGCACAATAAATGCTGCGGTGGCCAGCAGAATGCAAATCCAAAATGAATTATAAAAATAAAAATATACAACTTTGTTTACTCTTCCTGTTTAGATATTACTCAACATAATTTGTCCTTGGAGTTGTAGCTGACTGGCAGAGTGAAGTTGCACAACATAATATCTTTCAGTCTCCCCAATGTAGAGGAGGCAACATCTGGAGCACCGGATATAATATAATGGCTATTGAATTGCAGGTGTTGCTTCACTTGGAAGCATTGTTTGGGCCATCAAATAGTGGCGAGGGATGAGGTGTAGCATTTTCTGTGGCCACAGGTGGTGTGATTGGTGGGAAGGAGGGAATGAATGGACAAGGAAGTCACAGACCAATTCCCTAGGGAAAACAGAGAGGGGAGGGGAAAATTTGCCTGGTGGTGGGATCATATTGTATGATGTAGAAATTGTGGTCAATATGTTGAATGCAGACAGTGATGGAGTCATAGATGAGGATGAGAAGAACCATATCATTGTTGGGTCAGGGGATTAAGGGCCAGATCTCTTCTATTTCTCACATATTTGCCTTAAATGGAAGCCAGCATCATAAAGTACTCCCATCACCCTAGTCACAGTAAAGAAGCCTGAAGTCAAACATCTCCAGGTTCAAGTACTATTTTTATCCAACACCTATCAGGCTCTTAAATATCCACAAACAATCCTAAACCCAACCATAAACTACACAGAGAACACCAAAACATCTGTCTACACCACTGAAGCATCACATTTATTTATTCCACTGAGTGCAACAATGGATATGTATTTATGTGATATTTATTAACTTTTTGTCTTGCAAATGTGGAAATATTTTTTGCTAAATTTTATTGGGCCCCTGATTATTGGTAGTTATATATTACAATAAAATGTTTGACTGCAACAAGCAAGAAGTTTGGTGCATTTGTACACTGTACTTGTGTATATAACAGTGATTGAATATTGAACCACCATTGGGGAGATATAATTAGCTGAGTCCAAGAGCCTTTCTAAACCACCAGGAATCTTGTTTTATTATTTGTAAGAATTTTTGTTATATCATCAAATTTTCAACTTAATTTACATTTTTTTGTAATATATAAAAACTATTAATGATATTTCCATTTGCTGCATTGCCATGGGCCACCTATAATAAAGGCATAAACCAGCAGTGGTCTACGAAGTATAGGTTGAGTAATATTTTTATAAAGTATTTAGCTTGGCATAATCTGCCGTGGAACTGCTTTCCTTTATTAATAAATTTAAAATGTACATTGCATAAAAAAAGAAAAAAAATGTAACAGTATAAAGTAAAATTATCAACAAACCAAGAAAAGTCTCTGGAAAATTAAAATGCAAAATATATTTGCAGAATATGAAAATGCAGGGCGAACAATTTCAAGTGCTATTACTAAAGCCCTTGAATATGTTAGAGAATATTAATGGCATGGTCGGAATATTGGTCTTATGATAGACAGTCAACATTTTTTTCTCAGATGCCTTTGGTTCAATGCAAGCAATGCCCACCTGTTGGAAACAAGAGGCCTTCAAATTGACATGCTTATCCATGAGATTATGTACTGTAGATAATAACGCTTAGATATTTCCCTTTGTATGGAGGATCATTTTCTAGATTCTTCCATCTCATATATTATTTATAACAGTAAGTTGCTGGAATGATTGATTAAAATTAGAAGGCTCCTGTCAGAGGGGAAAATAACAAGAACAGATTTCTCCCATAAGACATAGGAGCAGAAATAGGCTATTCAACCCACTTGAGTCTGCCCCACAGTTTAATCATAAGCTGATGCATTTTCCCACTCAGCCCCTCTGCCCCGCCTTCTCCCCATAAACCTTTGATGCCTAGCTATCAAGGACCTATAAATCTCTGCCTTAAATACACCTAATGACCTGGCCTCCTCAACTGCTTGTAGCAACAAATTTCTCAGAGTTCCCAAGCTGGCTGAAGAAATACCTCTGCATTTCTATTTTAAGTGGGTGCCCTTCAATCTCAAAGTTGTGTGCTCTTGTCCTGAGCTCTCCCACCATGAGAAACAACCTTTCGACATCTACTCTGCACATGCCTTTAAACATTCAAAATATTTCAATTAGAATGCCCTCATTCCCCTGGTTTCCAGTGATTGCAGGCCAAGGGTTGTCGACGCTCCTCGTTTGATAACCCTTTTATTCCCAGAATCATCCTTGTGAACACATCCTTTCTGAAATGAAGAGCCCAAAACTCTCACAATATTCCGTGAGGTCTCACCAGTGCCTTGTAAAGCCTGTATTCTATTCCTCTTGAAATGAATGCCAGCATTGCATTTGCTTTCTTCACCTTCAGGCTATCCTGAATGAGGACATCCAGGTCTATTTGTATATAGGTATTTTCAAATTTCTCCCTGTTAATATAAAAAAAATAGTCCACCCATTTATTATCTTGACCAAAGTGCACAACTATACACTTTCCAACATTTCATTTCATTTTGCCACTTCTCTGCCCAATCTCCTAATCTGTCTAATGTAAGTCCTTCTTTAGCCTCCCTGTTTCCTGAGGACTACCTGCAATATATGGCCTTTATATCTTTATTACCTCAGAAAATATTCCAAATTTCAGATGGATGTTCATTGTTAATACTTTTTTGTTAATGTTAACAATTGAAATCATTTGGCAATTTTTTTTAATGAATGAATCAACATTTTTGTTTTATTCTGTACCACTGGTTTGCAGTGTAATTCATTCATAACCCTAATTTGTTTGCTGTCAATTCATTTTTGTAACCCTTGTGGGCCAGTGTATGATATTGCTGAACTTAGCATTTAACATTATTTATGCATTTAAAAATGAAGAGAAATAAAAATCAAAAAATGGTTTATGTACCCTGAAGAAGTAGGCAAAAAAATTAAACAATCTTGTGAGGGGAAGAGAGTGAAGCAGCTTTGTTTGTCAATATCTAATTAATTACACAAATTAAATCTTATTTTATAATATTATCATATCTATAACACTTGCATTACAGCTGAGTAGATCATTAACTGTAATCTTTTTCAGAACAAGATATATGATTGAACTATACACTTAAGAAGTAACCATGGAAACAGTCTTTTGTAGTTTGCAATAAACTAATTGGTCATTTAGGAATGAACCAGTCAGTTCATCACAAGTATTTAGCTAACACATTGTTTTTCCTTGTTACTTTATATTAATAATATATTGATAATATCAGCCAGTCAGAGATGACTAATGTCCTTTCAAAATCCTTATGTCATTTTTACTTTTCAGTGTTTCTTCAAGGTTCCTTCTATTGTCATGTGATAATACATTAAAAATGTAACAACTATGATTTACTTTAACTTTTGCCTACCCTAAGTCATCACCTGATGATCAGTAAGACCATGAAATCTAATCTTCGGTGTTGCAATGTCTACAAAGTGGCTGATTGGACCAATCTTGTCTTGAAAGTTTCTTTCTCACTCATAACAGATGTGTAGGGGGGCTGTAACTTTGGTGGTTCTTGATGTTCAAAATTCCCTTTTCATCTGCCTCCTCCATTTTACCTTCCAGTTTCAACTGTCCACTTTTATGCAGGTACACAAAGCAGGATAATCATGTGCTCATTGTTCCCAATGGTACATACCATTGAAACTCTGTGGGAATGGTTTAAGAGAGTCTATGAATCTCTTTTTCTCTCCACCACATCATTGTTTGGCCTTGGTCATTCCTCCTTAAAGTACTTGATTTTCCATTCTACATTCAGACATTCTTCCAACATGTCCTGTCGATCTGATCTGAGATCTTCCTTTAGTGTGTAGATACTGGAGTGGTTTGTCTGGGACAGAATCTACATATTTTTCTGGAATCTTGTTGTACCACTTGATTCTGCTCAGATCATGTGGAAGTGGTGAAGATGTCTGGCATGTCTGTTATACATTGTTCATGTCTTGCAAACATAGAGTAATTCATGGTCTTGAGGCTGATTCCTCTTCATCTCCATTCTTCCAAAATCGGAGTACTATTGGTTTTGTTCTTGTTGACTTTGTCATTAATAGTGACTGAACTCCAATGTGTATGAACTACGGAAAGCCTTTGACTCTTTGCAAGGATATTTGGTCCTGTGATGAATGGAGTGTTTAGTGCTGGTTTGTGCATAATTTTGTGCTAATTGTGAGGTCAAAATTGTACAGGTACTGGCATCTACATGTTTCCAGTTTAAGTTCATAGTGATATACAAATGACAATGTACAGCAGTTTTTGTTGCAGCTTTCCTGGCACATAAAACAGAGTGTGCATTAAAAGGAAAAAGTTATCTTCTAAAAAGAGAAAGACGATAAACGTTCCTACTTGCATATAAGTTAGTTCCAAACTACCTTGGCTCATCCGCTACTGAACCCTCATCCATTACTTTGTTATCTGAGATGTTGCCTATCCTTCCACATACATTAATTTTGGCTAATCCTATGTCCACTGCCCACATCCTGGATTTGCTTGTTAAGGTTGTGCTCAGAGATCTATATTACTCTGTATCAGGCAACGTATTCATTTTTATAATCATTCTGTTTTCTTCAATTCCCCATGGAACAAATGACATATTTGGCTTGCAGAATCTTTTGAAAAGTCCCAGTTTTCAAAATTTGATTGTAAATGCTTGAAAGTCTGGAACCTGCTGCAATTTAAATAACCAATCAGTTAGCCATTGCCAGCAAGATTCAATTTATAGAATCATTAAGGCAGAGATTGTGGCCCATATCCCAACAAACGTTAAATAATTGAAGCAAAATAAAACTAAAGAGATGTGGGGGAAAAAAGTAAGGGAATGGACTCGATTATTTTTCAAACAGGAAATTCAGACATAAGCAAAATTGCCTTTCACTGTGACTCCTCATCTCCATTCTTAGTCTTCCAAAATCGGAGTGCTATTGTTTTTTTTCTTGTTGACTTTGTCATTAATAGAGACTGAACTCCAATGTATGTCCAGGTTGCTTGCAATTGGAATAGGGATTAATGATGGACGATGTAAATCAGGGACAAGTCGTTTATAGTTTGAACATTATTGACAATAATGTTCACCACCACACCCCGACACCACACAGAAACATGACCGTATAATTAATTACAGAAATAGTGACAAAGTTTACATGTTTGAATTAATGGGCAATTGTCATTGTTAGTTATCAGCACTTTTAGAATTAATAATATTTGCCTGTTGCTCATTATCAGCAAAAAATTAATGTATGTTATTTTGTCTGTAATCCTGTATTAGTTATTTCAAGAACCTAGTGTCTGAAACAGATTTCACCTTTTGACAAATGTGGTGGAATTTCTGAACCATATCATGCACTCTGCAATTAATTGACAATTTTTTTGTGATTGATGTACTTTGGAAAGTATAGGTGACTTATTGAATTTACTCCTTGGGTGTTAACGAACCATTAATGATGCCATTAATAAAAGGGATAAGCACATCATTTATCCTATTTTATTTACTGTAATAAAATTCTTATCCTGAAGACTGGCAGGGGAGTGCAGATTACCAGGTTTGTATTCCAGTGAGATGAAGAAGTGTTGCAGCATTTTCTTTAAAATTAGCTGTATTCAGCTGTTACAATATTGGTTACGCAATAACTATTATCCAATAATATATTTTCATAAACAGCTCTTGCTTGAGTGTAGATTTAATTTATAGACACAAAATTCAAAAGTTTAAGGAATAATCTGCTCTTTTTTTAAATCTTTTTAAAATATTTTTATTGATTAACTAAAAATCTTTACACAAGTTAATGTTTACATAAATTATATCATATCACATATCAATTGTAAATTAGAAGCATAAACCATAATTATTACATCACTTATTTCATTCAGGGCATCAAATTCTATAATTATAGTAATTAAACAATTATATCATAACTTGTACTATGTACAAAAATAACAATGAATACAAAAATTATATATAATACACATAAAATTCCCTTATAAGTTATTTTATTCTTCTCTGATCTGATCATGTTCCTCTGTGTTAAGATCAATAATCTGTAGTTTAAACCTCCCCCACCCACTTTATTTGTTTGTCTTAATAATAAAAAGGTTTGGAAAAAAAATTGATATAATAAAGATGCAAAGTCTGAATTTGATAAGATGTTGGCCCATTCATGGATTACTTTCATAATCTGAGGATGCAAGTGGTGAGGATGCTCCGGGGATTCCCTATCTGGTGTCTAGGGGCTGTTATTCAATTTATATTTATAATATATACACTTAACCTTGTTTAGAGGGAGGGGGGTCAATTAGTAGGGTTTTTTTTTTCTTTTTTTATTATTAAGACAAGCAAGTATAGGGGTTTAACTCCTTATATCAAAGAATGAAGTTGTCATTATATCAATGAATGAAGTCATTATATCAATATATTTACTGACATGAACTTTGTTTCATTTATTTTTCTCTTGATTATTTTGAAACTTATTCCTTACAATGGCTGAGACCATTAATACCTTCAACAGGAGTGCGAGAGTGAAACTTGTAACTGGATTTGAAGAAGACGGTCAATAAAGTCATTCTAAATGATAATGCGGCTAATGTAGTGGTTAGTATAATGCCATTACAACACCAGTGACCCGGGTTCTAATCCATCATGGTCTTTAAAGAGTTTGCACATTCTCCCTGTGTACGCGTGGATTTCCTCCGGGTGATCAGGATTCCTCCCACATTCCAAAAACATTTGTGGTCAATTGGTAGTGAGGCTATATTTGGGCAGCTGGGCTCATGGGTCACAAGGGCCTGTTATTGGTTTGTATCTTTGAACTGACCTAAAAACATAAAATCTATAATGATTCTGTCTGTTACTATCTATTATGATGCTATCTCCCTATGAGTTTCATAAGTGCACTTAATCATGTGGCAAAGGATAAATACATTGAAACAGACATTGTATAACCACTCTTTGTCCCATTAAAACCATTGGAATGATAGTTGGGCTTCCTCAATGAGGGGAGAATTCATCTTGAACAAGGGTTCTAACAGATATTTAATATCATTGAGATAAATATGGTGAATCAGTGTAGTGTTCTAACAATGTAATCAAGAAATTAGATCTGAAAAAAAAGTAATATTCTGGAATTCCACATGTTATCTACCAGTTCCAATTATCATAAGCAAAAAAAAAAATTAAAGATATTTAAATGCTTGATTCAGTTTGGAGATGAACCATGAGGTTGATCATCATTAGCCTGTGGTACAAAAAAAATCAAACAGCCATTTTAGCAAAGAAGTTCAACATTATCTGCACATAAACCTGAAGATATTAACATATTTGATCTAAAATATGACTCTAAATTAAATAATGAGACTACTGATGAAAATCATGCTAAAAAGCTGCAGATGCTGGAAATCTGATACAAACGGTGCAAACATTCAGCAGGTCAGGCAGGATCGGTAGAATAAGGAAGCAGCTGGGGACCTTTTATCAGAACTGAGAAAGGCAGAAACCTATTAGTCCAGGTTGTAGGAATGGTGATGGCAGAACAAAATGGATTTCTGTTAAATTAATATGACAGTTTCAGGGGTTGCAAAGATAAGATAATCTAATGGCATGTCATCTGGATCACTCATTAATCTGGAATGCGAGGTGGCCATCCAGAAGGCAAACAGAGTGTGCCACAAGAACTACAGCTCTGGAATGAAGCAACATCTGGGATCCTGAAAGTGAGTAGAGTCTGCAGGCAGAGCCAAGGTTGGAATCCAAATACCAGGGGTCAAGACTGTGGTGGGTCAATGGCTAGGGTCTGGGATCTGGTGAATCAAGGCCTGGGGTTGGGGTGGTGGTAGGTCAGTGACTGGGGTTGTGAGTTGGGATTGTGATAGGGCTGGGGCTGGTTGTGAAAGGACAATTGAAGTCATGATTGTGGTGTGTCAAGGGCTGGGGTTGGGATTGCAGTGCCTCAGGTCCACTGAGGTTGGGATTGTGGTGCGTCGGGCCCTCTGGGGTCAGGATCGTGGTGTGTCGTGGCAGTGTGGTCAGGATTATGGTGTGGTTCACTGGGATCGCGACTGTTGTGCTTGGGGGCTGGGGTCAAATTTCACTGAGTTGGAAGCACTGGGGCTGGGGTCAGGATTGTGGTGGGTCAGGACTGTGATGCGTCGGGGGTTGTGGTCAGAATTGTGGTAGGTCAGAGGAACGGGGTCAGGATTGTGGCAAGACATAATTGTGGTGCAAAGACTGAGAATGTGTTAAATCAGGAGCTGGAGTCAAGATTGTGGGTCAGGGACATGGTCGGGGTCAGAATTGAGAAAAATTATGGGCGGTTCGGGATTCTGGTAGTCCATGGGCTGGTATTGTGATGGATCGGGGTTGGGATTCATGGCTGCGGTTGGTGTTGTAGTAGGTCAGGGGCTGGGTTGTGGCCAGTCAGGCAGTGGGGTTGGTTTGGCTCTATATTTGCAAATCCGTTTATACTTACCAAGTACTCAGGAATATGTACCTTATAATTTTCAATGTAACATTGAAAATAAGTGAAATAAAAGCATGATTATGTATTAATAGGAACACCATTGAATATTTTGGAAAATCTGCTGGCACAGAATGACCATGGTCCCAAGAGTACTGGTTATCAGAATTTTGTGGTGTGTCCTTTCACCCCAATATTCAGCAAACTCATTGTGAGACCAAATTCTTTGGTGTTATTTGGTTTCCAATTTGATTTTCTGCTGTGATTTTAATTCTTGTACTCTTAGCAAGTGTCTGCTTCAACAAATTGACTTATTTATTCGTAATGCTCGACCAAACAGCATAATTTCCTCCTGTAAATAATCACTTGTTTTGTGATTCCTTTGTGAAAAGTGCATGGTCAAAGTTTTCAACAATGCACAGTTTATTATAAAATAAGAACTGATTCAAACTTTCACACATATTTATCACAAAAGTGAGCAGCATTGGATAGTGACTGTTGTTTCATCTTGTATTCATATGTGTAAGTTGTTTACTTTAAAGTTGTAAACAGCACATGAGGCTGCAAGCCTCCATTATAGATCTTGCACACTGCCTCTTGATCTGGGTCAGCCCCCTGCTGGCAGCCAAGTATAATCAAATGGGTGATATAATCCTTAAGGCATTTCTCGTTACATTGCAACCATGATCAGTATCATTAAAACTATTGCTTTGAATAGATTGACTTTCAGCCTCTTTGGAATGGCCAACGGAGAGAAATTGAGCATTGGTGAATCTGTGGATACCTCACATAATCAAATCACTCAGAAGGCATAGAGATTTGACAGGGCATTGCAAGATTAATCTCTGGATATGGTTCAACTAGTGGTGAAAAGAATTTAAAAAAAAAATTACAAGCCAACCCAAATAAGGAAGAATTTTTTCCCCCCCAATCCATCAAATTAATTCTTGCAATCCATAGAACCATACAGCACAGAAAGAGGCCCTTTGGCTGTTCTAGTCTGTGCTGAACTCTTGTATCCCCTAGTATCCTAACAATTTCCCTCCAACCCATGTGCCTGTCCAAATTCTTCTTAAAGTCTAAAACTGAGCCCACATATACCACTTCAACTGGCAGCATGTTCCACACTCTCATCACTCGCTGTGTGAAGAAGAACCCCCTCATATTCCCTCTAAATCTTTCCCCTTTCACCCTTAACACATTTCCTCGTTTGTATCTCAGCTACCTCAGTGGAAAAATCCCCCTCATAATTTTAAATACCTGTTTCAACTTCCCCTCATTCTTCTACATTCCAGGGAACAATGTCTTAACCTCTATAATCTTTCCCTGTAACTCAGTTCCTGAAGTCCAGGAAACATCCTAGTAAATCTTTTCTGCACTCTTCCATCTTATTGATACCTTTCCTGTAGTTAGGTGACCATAACTGCACATAATACTCCAAATTTGGCCTCACCAATGTCTTGTACAACTTTACCATAAACATCCCAATATGAAGGCCAATATGCGAAAAGCTTTATTTACCATCCTATCTACCTGTGAAGCCACTTTAAGTGAATTATGTGTCTGCATTCCTAGATCCCTTTGTTCCACTACACTCCTCACTGCCCTTCCATTGCCCTTGTTCCTGTGGCAATGATTTACTTATCATGAGCTCTAAATATTCACCACCCAACCTAATCTTGTGGAACAACACATCACATTCCTCCTGGTTTGTAATGCGCAATCCTCAGTCAAGCAGATAATAGAGCAAAGTACAAAGTACAATATCCTCCTGGATTTTTTAAACCGAACAAAGTGAACACATCTTTATGATTTTAGGTAACTCCATCCCTCTCTAGATTCTCTGCTTCTATCCTTTTTTGAGGACAACTTGTGTTCTCACTTTTCTCTCTAACGTTTCTTCCATCCAGTAGCTCATTGTGTCTCAATCAGTTAATTATTTACTCCGCTGATGATCTCTGACAGATCTCTACTATCCCATTGTTGCAATTAGTGTATTACAGTAATCCATTGTTATCCAGAATTCAAGCAATGGCAAAAAAAGTGAGGAAAAATATATAATTAAATGCATTTTTTAAAAATACGAAGATGTAGTGACTATTCCACTAGAGCTACTAAATGAAAACACACACACAGGTTTAGTCAGCAAAGAACTGTTAATTTGAGTTTGCTTCCGCCTTTTGTATCCCTCCCAATCCGGGCTCCATGATACTAGGAGTGATATCACCACGTGCTTGCCACTAATCTACAGGGCTGGTGTGTTTAAAGTAAACGCAATGAGAGCTTTCAGCACCCCAGCTACTGCTATATTCCAGAGCTGTGGATCTTGAGGCACACTCCGCTTGCCCTCTGGATGCCTACCATTTGTTCCAGACTAATAAGTGGTCCAAATGACATAACATCAGGGTTTCTGACTCATTGGATTATCTCATCTTTTCAGCCCCTTAAAATGTCATTAATTTCACAGAAATTCCTTTTGTTCCATCAGCTTTTCACTTCAAGAAGGAAGAGGGAGGACCATTCCCCTCCCTGTGTGAATGACACATGCCCATTTACACAGAGCACAACACTTTTACAAATGTTTCGTGATTTAAAAAAATACCTTCATCAATCCAGACTTTCATCTATCACTTCCTGAACAAGCCATGAAAATGTCATATGACTTCACTTGCCCTTTCATGATTACCTTGTGCTGGCACGAATCTAGCTTGATGATCACATCCCTAAAGTATCCTTTGTTCATGGTAATGGTAACAGCTAGCAAATATCTCCAAGTCCAACTTCTTCACAGGAATCTTCTTGAATCTTTTATCTTGTTCTCGATTGCTCAGATCATGACTAACTTGTTTGATGTGCTAAAATAATGGCATCACTTCCTATAATATAATATGGAATTTGACCCTTCTGTCCGTCTGTGTCCAACCACCACTTCAAAATGAGCATGAAACTGTGGGAGAAGATTGTATGGATCTGCAGATTTGATAGTGATCATGTCCACATTTAAAGAAATAACCTGCTATTACATTTATTCCAAGATGTTAAATCTTCTAGGCATGTAGATGCTAATGTGTTGAACTCCAGTGTCATCTATGAAATCCAGTTCAGCGGGTCTCAATTTCAAAAGGATAGTTCAAAGAACATGCATTGTTTTTATAATTCAGAAAACAAAAGGTAAATATGTAATCCCTGGAATTTGTGCACCAATTAACTTTCTGTTCAGGTTTGTAATTCCTGATTCATTCTAAACAAATATCACCATTGGTGGCATCAGTCTCACTCATTATACACCAGTGGTTCTCAACCTTTTTCTTTCCACTCGCATACCATTTCAAATAATCCCTATGCCATAGGTGCTTCTGTGATTAGTAAGGGATTGCTTGGTATGTGAGTGGAAAGAAAAAGGTTGAAAACCACTGTTTTAATTGTACCTCATTGACTTGTTATGTGCACGGTTTCATAACTCCAAAGGAAATGGGCCAATGACAATTTTTCTCAAGCAAAATATTTCAGTAACAATTGGGTCTAGAGGAGTGATTCTCAACCTTCTCTTCCCACTCACATACCATCTTAAGCAAACCCTTACTAATCACAGAGCACTGATGGCATAGGCACTACTCAAAGTGTTATGTGAGTGGAAAGATGAAGGTTGAGAACCACTGTTATATTTCCAACTATCTCAAAATATACAAGGCTATTTGCAATCTGATGACATACTTGATCCCTAATTGAGCTTTATAATGTGTATCTATGCCATTTCTAAAATCGTCCATCTCCACCTCTGTATCATTAACAAATGTAGTGGTTGCTTCATCCATTGTGATCTGATTTAACTGCCTTAAAATACTCCCTGTTGGCCAACTCCATTTATTTGAGATGTATTCTAACTCACACCAAGTTCCCTTTCTAGCCATTGGTACTGAGCTAATATATTTGATTCCCATTTACTTAATATCTATTTTTTTGAATTCTCAAAATTGGTTTCAAACACCTTTGGGATCTTTGCTCTGAACAGTATTCCAGACTAATAGTGTTCTGTGGAACTCAATTTTTGAACTTTTATTCATTCCCAAATTTCATATCGTTACCTTTGATCCTCAGTAGGCATTCCACCATCTGGTACAAAAGCAGTCTGATTAATTAGCACCTATCTACTCATTCCCTTCACCGCCAGCACACAATGGCTGCATCATGCACAAAATGTATTTCACTTTGGAGTCAAGCAAGAGAATCTGCAGATGCTGGGTTGTAGAACAAAATGTAAAAGCGCTGGAGAAACGTTGCAGGTCATTTAGAAACACTCCAGCACTTCTGAGTAATGTACTGTACCTTCTTACCAAAGCTGAGAATAATGAGAAGAAATCTAATTGAATCGTAAATTCTGAATGGGCCTAACAAGCCAGATGCTAAGAGGATGTTTTCCCTGACAGGGGAAGGTCTCAAATTGGAGATCTTTCTCTCTAGTTAAGGGAGAAAGCATCCAACACTGAGATAAAGAAAATGGTTTTTCTCTCAAGTATTTGTGAACCTATTGAATTCTCTGATAGTGCTATGGAGGCTGAATTACTGAAAATATGAATGATAGAGTTTGATTTCCAGAAACAAAAGGCTTAAAAAGTTATTTATGCAGAGAATGTGCTATTTGAAACCAAAAGATTCCATCATAATCCTTCCTATTGAATGATGTTGGAGAAAGGTTAGGGTGCTGAATGGCCTGATCCTGATCCTATTTTCGTCTGTTTTATATCTTAACTATTCTTGACAATTCCCTTGGTTTTAATTGGTTTGTCTCATTTGAATGTCTCTCAATGCATGTCCGCCAGCCATCCAAGTGCACAGCTTAACCTCTCTACCTAAGCTCCAATGTGTCTGAGGTGGAAGGAGTGCTGCAAGTGTTCACTGAGTTGATTTCTAAGATGGCAATTTTATTGCATGAGAAGTGATTATGCAAATAGGGCACATAAACTCTAGGGTTTGGCAAAATAAGGAATTATTTCATTGAACCATATAGAATTCTTTCATGGATTGATAAGGAGCATGCAAGGATTGTGTTTCCCGTTGCTGGAATCACAGTTCACAGTCTCAAGAATAGCGGTTGGCTGTTCAAGATCATAAGAAATGTATTCACCTATTGGGAAATTTTGACATTTTCTGACCCAGAATATTATGGGTATAATCAAGAAAAGTGATGGAGAGAATTTTTGGCTGTGAAGAGTTAAGTGTATGGAGTTGGTACAGAAAAGTGATGTTGAAGATAGACACTCATCCATGATCTTATTGAATGGCAAAGTCTTATTCTTGATTATATTTATTACACTTTTTTTTATTTTTGAGGTAAGGAAATTGCAATTAAAATAAGATGGTAGGAAAATAGTAGTTGAATCTGGTCATCATAGATGTTATTAATTTTGTTATCTCTCTCTTTAGATGTTGCCTGACCCATTGGGTATTTCTAAGAATACCTTTCATTTTAGATTTACAACATCTCAGTGTTCTTTATCTCATAATTTTACTTTGTTTGCTTTTCTTCTCTCCTTTTTTCACCAATCTTCCTCAATCAAAATGTTTATGTTCCTGTTCTGTATGTTGTCATTCCTTTGCAAAAATAATAATTTCTGATAAAGGTAACATGGACAAATTGACCAGGATAACTTTGTTGCCCTTGGAAAGATCCTTGTTTATATGATCCATTTTCCTTGAACAAAGAGTTGTTTATGGAAATGGCCTGAGATGAAAAATTTGGCCACGCAGTCAGAAAGGGTCCGACCTAAAATTCAAAGCCCTATCACTGCATTGTCATTCAGATATATGTCCCGTCCTCCAGCAACTCTGATGAAGCATGAGATCTGAGTGGAAACCTCAGCAAAATGCATGCTATCACAGCAAGATTATGTTCTATTCAAAGCCTTGCAGTGGAATGTAGTAACAGATGTAGCAGCATCTGTCAGTCAATAAGACCTGGACTTAAAGCAGGCCTATGTGCATTGGGGAATGCCATCCGTGCCAGTGGCAGAATGCCTAGTCACATCCAGAATGATTCAGCCCATTGGATTTTTATATTGATCATGGATTGAGAGAATCCAGTACAGTACAAATTCAGGCCTGTTCAGCCTCAATGCAAGTAATTTGAGTTGGAAAGATTAAAAAGGTAATGTATCCAATTTAATGTCTTTTGAAATGAATCATTTTATTTTAGTTATTCCATTTAGTGAACTGTTTACTTGGTGTTTCATGCATGGACTGGTGTAAGCTATTCACAGCTTAATTACTTGGTTAGGTAATTCTGGTACTAATTCACTGAGTTCTTTTTGCCTGTAGCTACTAATCTATTGTATAAAGTTAGCCAGGGTAAAATTAAGATGAGCATTGAGAGATTTGTCTGCATGTGATAGATAAAAGACCATTGCTCACAGATTTTATCCTCAACAGAAATGTCACAAGTCAGGTCCCAGGTCCCGGGTATCAAGTATTTAGAGCTTTTTCTCCTGTACCAGCAAGGCATTTTCTTTGGCATTCCCATCTTTTTAAAATTTTTAAAAATTTTTCACACTGTGCACCATATTAGCCAAAATACACACAAACATTTCCCTCTTGAATATACATAGTGTCCTTTTCTCCCCTTTTCCCCCCTCCCTTCCCTCCCTCCGAGGGTGGACTCGGGAGAGCCAGTGGATGTGGTGTATTTGGACTTCCAGAAGGCCTTTGATAAGGTACCGCACGGGAGTCTAGTGGGCAAGATCAGGGAGCATGGTATTGGAGGTAAGGTGCTGACATGGATAGGAAATTGGTTAAGAGATAGGAAACAAAGGGTTGGAGTGAATGGGTCTTTTTCAGAATGGCAGGATGTGACGAGTGGAGTGCCTCAGGGATCGGTGTTGGGTCCTCAGTTGTTTGTAGTTTATGTTGATGATTTGGATGAGGGGATTGTGAATAACATGAGCAAATTTGCAGATGACACTAAACTGCGTGGCGGTGTGGGGTGTGAGGAGGATGTAAGGAAAATGCAGAGGGACTTGGACAGGCTGGAGGAGTGGGCGGCTAAATGGAAGATGAATTTCAATGTGAACAAATGTGAGGTTATTCATTTTGGGGGAAGTAATAGGAAAGCTGAGTATTATTTAAATGGAGACAAGCTAGGGAGTGGGGAAGTGCAAATGGATCTGGGTGTACTTGTTCACCGGTCACTGAAGGCTAGTATGCAGGTTCAGAAAGCTGTGAAGAAGGCAAATGGAATGTTGGCTTTCATAAAGAGGGGATTGGAGTATAGGAACAGAGACGCCCTTCTGCAGTTATACAGGGCCCTGGTGAGACCCCAGCTGGAGTATTGCGTCCAGTTCTGGTCTCCAAACTTGAGGAAGGACATACTAGCTATAGAGGATGTGGTGTGCAGCGCAAATTTACAAGGTTAGTTCCAGGGATGGCAGGGTTGTCATATGCAGCAAGGCTAGAAAAACTGGACTTGTATCCATTGGAGTTTAGAAGGATGAGGGGGGACATGATTGAGGTATATAAAATCATCAGGGGGATAGACAAGGTGAAGTCTGATTACTTGTTCCCAATGATGGGGGAGACGAGGACTAGAGGGCATAGTTTAAGAATACAGGGTAGGCCCTTTAGGACGGAGATGAGAAAGCATTTTTTTACCCAGAGAAGTGTGAATCTGTGGAATGCTCTACCACAGAGGGTGGTAGAGGCGGATTCGCTGACTATGTTCAAAAGAGAGTTAGATAAGACTCTTGTGGGTAACGGAGTTAAGGGTTATGGGGATAAGGCTGGAAAGGGGTACTGATGGTAATGATCAGCCATGATCTAAAATGGTGGTGCTGGCCCGACGGGCCAAATGGCCTACTCCAGCTCCTATTATCTATTGTCCTTCCCACCCCCCTCCAAACCCATTAAACGTTCAACATATACAATGCAATAAACCCATTAAACAATGTCATCACCCAATGAAAATAAACAAGAAAATTGTGTCATCTACTTTTACACACTGAGTCAGTTTATTTCGTCGTCTTCTCATTCTATCGTTTGAGGGAGTGGAGGTCCACGGTAGGCCCTCTCTGTTGTGTTCCATGTACGGTTCCCAAATTTGTTCAAATAATGTGACTTGATTTTTTAAATTATATGTTTTTTTATTCCCAATGGAATACATTTATTCATTTCTATGCACCATTGCTGTACTCTCAGGCTCTCTTCTGATTTCCAAGTTGAAATTATACAGTTTTTTGCTACTGCTAAGGCTATCATAATAAATCTTTATTATGGCATTCCCATCTTGATGAAGATGGCACAAAGACTGATGCAGGAATTTTTATCCTGTAGGTCATGATCTTTAATGTTGTAACTAAGATGAAAACAAAAAAAAAAATCATTGGAAATATTCAGCAAATCAGGCTATTTCTGTGGACAAAGACATACAGTTGATATTTCAGGTTGATGAAAGCTTCTGATTAAAATATTAGTAGACCAGAAATGTTGCCACTGTTTCCCTTACTGACTTGACTGTTTCCAGCATTCTCCGTTTTTATTTTGGGTTTTCACTCACTGAAGTTTGTTTTTTGATTCTTGCCATTACTGTAATTTCGCAAAGAACCTCAATCCACTTCACAAGCTAAAATAACCAAAGTGAGATACAATGGAGGCAGTCAGGAAGTGGTTATGTTAACAAGAAAGAGAAAGATTTTGTCAACTCTACCAGCAAAATAAAATTCTACATCTATGAGGTGATAACTCTGAAAGGTGAGAGTTTTTGGTGGACACATGGGGAATGCCAAGCAATACCTTATATTCATGTGATAAATACTGATGGTAGTGATCAGCCATAATCTCTAAAATGGCGGTGCTGGCTCGATGGGCCGAAGGGCCTACTCCAGGTCCTATTGTCTATTGAATGATCACTAACACTGGACAGGATCGATTTTGCAACATGAACGTGAGCATATTTTATGGATTTGGGGCTGCAGATCATGGAAATCATCATGAAAGTTTCCTATCATGTCCCACTTTTTACATATAAACTCATTTTGTAATTTCCAGTCATATTTTAAGTCTACTTCAAGCATACAAAACCATGAATTGCAATATATAATTGAAAATTCATTTTCTGCATTCGCACTTGGATCTTGCTGATCTTGGTGTGGTCAATGACATTGATACCATGGAAATGCAGAATCAGGACCGCTGGAATCCATCAACGCTGGCCGACTATTGTTGGACACTAACACAAGAGGCATCAGATGCTGAGTACACAATAAATACGAGGCTGCGTATGATACAATATAATTGGTTACACAGACTATACATTACACCGCAAAAGTTAAATAAATGGGACCCAACAGTATCTGATAGATGTTTTCGATGTAAAAAAGAAAGGGGAACAACAATTCATGCAATCTGGACATGTTAGAGAGTAGAAAAATTTTGGGATGATCTCAATCAGATATTAAATAAAATAACAGAAAACAATATACCAAAGAATCCAGAGATCTTTCTCCTAAGTAACATAAAAAATAAAGAATTTGGAATTGACTTGGAAGATGCACAAAAAAGATTTGTCAAGATAGCCCTAGCCGTAGCAAAAAAATGTATTATGTCAACCTGGAAATTGGAAGATAATTTGAAAATACAACAATGGTATATAGAAATTAATAAGTGTATTCCATTAGAAAAAATAACATATAGTTTAAGAAATAATATTGAAATATTCGAACAAGTATGGGAGCCTTACATTAAATACAATAGCGAAAACCTACCGGGAACAAACATTACCTAAGTTGATGGAAGGAGAAGAAAAGAAAAGAATGGACTCAGTAGAATTTCTGGTGTATTTGTCTGACTGAATTAATGCAACCTAGATTGTATACCTAAAATGGATGAGAGGGGGGGGGTGGGGGGTGGCTTGGGAGGAGGGGGGGGAGAAAAAGTCACTGTATATGTGTGAAAAAGAAAAAGTGTATATCATGGCTATTGTGATTTATGGTGTGAAAAATAAAAAATTAAAAAAAAAAAAAAAGATGCTGAGTACAGATGAAAATCAGAAGCAAAACGTTATTGCATCAGTTGAACTAACACAAGGTGTCACCATCATTACGTGATTAAACATGCTAGATTTCAATCCAATATAAATTAATTTAATGTTTCTCCAAATGTTTCCCAAATTTCATATCTTTACCTTCGATTCTCAGTACCATCTGGTACCAAGCAGTCTGCTTGATTAGATCACAAGACAAAGGTACAGAAGGCGGCCACTAGGCCATCGAGTCTGTTCTGTAAATCTACACTAAGCTACTCTACACTAGTTCCAGTTTCTGGCCTTTTCCCCATATCCCTTGATGCCCTCACTAATGAGATACTTGTCTATTTCTTGTTTAAATACTCCCAGTGATCTGGCTTCCACTGCTGTATGCAGCCGTGAGTTCCACCGATCCACGACCCTCTGGCTAAAGAAGTTCTTCCTAATCTCTGTTTTATATGGATAACCTCTAATTTTTAGACTATGACCCCTTGTCCTCAATTCACCCACCAAGGGAAACATCTTACCTGCATCCACCCTATATAAACCTTTCAAAATACAAATGCCTCTCTGAGATCTCCTCTCATTCTCCTATACTCCAATGAATACAACCCAAGAGCTGCTAAACGCTCCTCATACGTTAGCCCTTGCATTCCGTGAATCATCCGAGTAAATCTCTGCACCCTCTCCAACAACATCACATCCTTTCTAGGATACGGGGCCCAAAACTGCACACAGTACTCCAAATGAGGTCTCACCAGTGCCTCATAGAGCCTTATCAACACCTCTTTACTCTTGTACACTACTCCTCTTGAAATGAAGGCCAACATTGCATTCGCTTTCTTCACTACCAATTTTACCTGGTCATTAACTTTTAGGTTTCCCTACACAAGGACACCCAAGTCCCTTTGCACATCCAAGGTCTGAATTTTCACCCATTCAAATAGTATTCTGCCTGTTTATTTCCACTGCCAAAGTGTACAACTGTATATTTCTCTATGTTAAATCTCATCTGCCATAATTTTGCCCCGTCTCCTAATCTGTCTATATCCTTCTGCAACTTTACAGTTTCTATTACACTTCCTACTCTGCCACCTATCTTGGTGTCATCCACAAATTTGGCCACAAAACCATTCATACCACAATCCAAATCATTAATATAAATTGTAAACAACAGCGGCCCCAATACTGACCCCTGCAGAACACCACTAGTTATAGGCAGCCATCCAGAATGGGAACACTTAATTTCAACCCTTTGCTTATCAGTTTAATAACTTCCCTGTAATTCCATGGGCCCTCATCTTATTTAGCAGCCTAATATGTGGCACCTTATCGAAAGCCTTTTGAAAATCTAACTAGATAACATCCACAGCCTCTCCTTTGTCTATCCTACTTGAGATTTCTTCAAAAAACTTTAATAGGTTGGTCAGGGAGGATCTTCCTTTTAAAAACCCATGCTGACTTGGACTTATCCTGTCATGCATCTCTAGATATTTCATCACCTCATCCTTGAGGATTGATTCTAATATCTTCCCAACCACCGACATCAGACTAATCAGCTATAGTTTTCTTTTTTCTGTCTCCCACTTTCTTAAAGAGCGGAACCACATTTGCAACCTTTCAATCCTCTGGAATCTCTCCGAAGTCTATAGATTTCTGGAAGATCATCGCCAATGGATCTACAATTTCCAAAGCCACCTCTTTCAAAACCTATGGATGCACCTCATCCTCCGGCCCAGGAAATTTATCAATCTTTAATCCGTTTAGTTTGCCTAGCGCAATTTCTCTAGTAACTCTAACTCTACTCCCTGAACCCTCTGAATAATGCAGAAAATCTGAAATGATCCTTGAGTTCCTTAAAAGTTGTCTATCAAATCCCCACATTTTTTTTGGGAAGCAAACCTTTTGAAAACATTTGTTGTCCAGTGTAACTCAATACATTTGTTGGGCATATGATTAGGATATCAGCTACTGCAACACGATAACAGTGCTGGAAACCTGTAATTCTAATCCAGTGCTGTCTGTGAGGAGTAGGTATGTTCTTCTTGTGTCTACTTGGGTTTCCTTTGGGTGCTGCAGTTTCAACCTACCCTTCAAAACGTACAGGAGGTTGCAAGTTAATTGGTGTATTAAGACACAGGGGCTCATGGGTAGGTAGAGCCTGTTTCCATGCTGTATGTCTACATTAAATTAAAAAAAAATTAAAAATAAATTTGAACTACAAAAGAATAACAGGAGAGAATAAAAAATTGGTGCGAGGCTCAGGATCATGATATTTAATGATGGAACAGACTCATGAGTCTGCTTGATCCAACCCAGCTCCTGCTTCTTTCACTCTTCTGTAAGACGTCAATAGGAGCTGATTAAACTTAAGGGGGTTAATTCAAAACTTACAAAACATTTTTTTTAAATCAGGTGGGAAATTAAAATATTAACAATTTCATCACTAATTCTGATCTTGCTTCTATTACCTGCATGGTAATTGAAAAAAAAATTTGATGCTCTCAGAGGGCAGGTTTTTCATTTTGCTATTTAATTATGGATGTTAGCCAACAGATTTTTCTATAAAGTGACTGATATTAGTCTAAGGGCACTTGGATCTGGCCAAAAATCTTTGTGTTCAGCTTGAAGTTCTCTATCGTAATACCCACTTTTTATCAGGAAGCAAACCTGGTGAAAACATTTGTGTCTTGGGTAAACTTATACCTCTCATTTTGTTTGAGCTACCAAAAGAAAATAGACACAAACACCGAGAGCATTTCAGATTATACAAATGTTTATTACAAATTCAAAAGCTGATTTCACACTACAATATGCAAGTCCATTCCAACTATACTTATCAACTCTTGGACTGATCCCAACTGCCGAAGCAAGGCAACGACTGCACACTTGTAGTAGGTTGTCAGGTCACCAGTAGCAGCTTCTCCACCTCCCCTGACTGGGATGATGGCTCGACTCCAGAAGTTCTTCTTCTTGCTGAGAGATGTTGCCACCTCTTGGAGAGTCTCAAACTTCAGCAGCTTATATTACCCAAAAACTGCTTACCCAAGCACCTATTCCTAGCACAACAAGAAAGATAAGCAAGCAAGCTAGCATGCGAGACTTCTATCAAATTACATAATTTTCAGCTTATCACTTTGAATACAATGGTTTATTTTGCATCAAGGCTAGGCCTCTGACAGTCTGTGACCAAAACAAGCAGGAAGATTAAATGTTCTTGGTACACAGATGTCCTTTCATCAGATAACAGCATCTCTGGCCCCTCGGTGGAATTTAGCTTATGTCTGCTGATTCTAAAACACAAGCAGGTTCTCAGCCTTGCAGAACCCAGAGCTGCAAGTTTGAAAAAAACAGGTTAGAATCTTCCATTACAATTTGTTGTCCGGTAAATGAGTAAAGTATCAAATATTCCTGGGTACGTTGTGATGCAATGTCTGCAGAAGTATTTGACTTGCTGGGTTATATTTGTGGAACAGTGGCTCAGACATGGATGAACAAGTAGGTCTTCCGCAGGATCTGATCATGACTGCAAATGGTCAGAAGCCATGTGAAGTAGGACACACTGCTGGTTGTGTGACAAGAAAAGCTGGAGGGGCTCAGTAGCTCAGGCTTCATCCATGGACAGAAATGGGCAGTAAACATTTTGGGTTAGAACCCTTTCTGGAGATTGAAAAATTTTTCCAATCCCAAATGATGATTGTTAATTTCTCTCCATGGATGCTGAGTCCCTCCAGCTTTTCTTTGTTTGCTCAAGATGACAGCATCTTCTGTTCTCAAGCAGCTGAGGAGGGTTGGGCAGAAGGATGGAAACAAGAGCTCTGAGCATTAAGCCAATTCACAGACCTCAAGGTGTGAGACTCCTTCCTGAACTTCAATCATAGTTAATGTTTAGGATGTCTGCTTTTCAACACATATGTCATTACTGAAACTACCTGCTGCTTTTGTGACTATGCCAACCCCCAAATGGTCAAGGAACACAGTCAAAAAGCCTTGAACAGTTCTTCATCTAGTTTCTCCCAGAATGCTGTGAATATATCTCATTTGCAGTGGGCTCAACTAAAGATCACTTCAAAGTGGAATTGTTTTCTTTGTTTTCATATTCAGATGCCTGGATTAGAACAATTTATTTGACAAACATTGTCAAAAGTTTCTAAATCATCTCTTTTTCTATTGTGAATATTTCTATTTCTTGGGGTATCAATTCAGTAATTGCAAAATATGTCATTATTATGACTTACAAAATAAAGTTTGTCAATTTATACACAAAACACTCCCATGAACAGCAATAAAATAATGAACCAGCTACTATGCATTTTTTCAATTGCTTAACAGTCAAAAATCACCATGTCACCTAAAAATGTTTTTGCTTTCTTTAATCTCTCAGGTCCAAAAGCTATGGTCATTGTGTGCACAAAACCTGGCTGAACAACATTTCTAGCATCCCTGATTGACATGGACCATTCTGAATTGTATTACGTAAGAGGAGTTTGAATACTGTCTTTCTCTCTTTTTCAATCTTTTAATTGATTTTATAATAATAAAACATGTAAACATATAGTGTATATCGAATACATAATAAGTACCAAAAATAACATACCACTTTGTACAAGGCTATTATAATCAGTCCCCTTATCACTAATCACTTCTACACACTGAATTAAAGAATGATATAACATATTTTATAAGAAAATATAATGTCTATCTCCACTACCTATCCCAGAGTTATATGGCAAAAAGATTAATTCTCTACATCAGAAAAAGAGAGGTGGTAAAAAAAAAACCATAAAATTATCGTCAAAATTGTGACTGTTACTAGAAATTCTGGAAATAATTCATAAATGGTCCCCACGTATTTTGACTATTCATATCAGTTACAGAGCATCGGATTTTCTCCAGATTAAGGCAAGACATAATTACACAGGACTATTGCACGTGAATGGAAGGAGCAGCATCCTTCCACTTAAGTAGTCTTGTCATAAGGAAGTAAAGGATTTTATTTGATGTTTAGTTGGCATTAAAATCATGCCATTCTCTCAAGTAGTGCTGAGAAGAGCAACTAAAGAATTAGGTTCTAGGTTTAATTTGAGGATCATTGATAAAGTCTGAAAACTTCTGTCCAGTTTCTTATAAGTTTTCTTAAACAAGTCCAAAACACATGGATTAATGTTGCATCCCCATTGTAATATTTGTCGCAACGAAGATTCACATTTGGGTAAGAAAGAAATGTAAGAAAGTTCATCTTTGGACATGTGAAGTCTACGTAATACTTTAAATTATAAGAGAGAATGGCAAGCATATAATGATGAAGTATTAACCAATTTAAAAATCAAATCCCAACTTTCTTTAGACATTTAAAAAACATTAAGTCCTGTTCCCATCTTTTACATTTTTTTTCTAAAGGAGGTTGATGCAATTTTACCTCCATATCATAAAATAGTAGCTATTAAACTTTCTGTTAAAAATATTAATTAAAAATTATGTTAATAATTGAAAAAATGTAATTAGATAAAATAGAACTGGAAAGAGAAAAAAACCCTTAAACCAAAATATTTTCTGAATTACAACCAGATTCTCACTGTGTGTTTAACTATTGGATTATCAATTAATTTATTTAACTTTTTTAAAGTAAAAAGGTACTACATATTTAAAAAGTGCAATAATGGAGCATTTTCTTGCTGATTTTTAACTCTAGTGACCCATGGTGGGGGGTCCAATCAATTTTTGTAATATGTCCAAAACAAGATATTACGTATGTAAATTGCCTAATAGTAAAATCTGAAATTAGGTAGACCCTGTGATATTACAGATTCTATCACCAATGTGTGTATGTACAGATTGTAATGTAGGATGACTGTGATTGGCTGAGAGTGTAGCCACATCTACTGGCAGGTCTTAAAGGATTTCTCCTAGCCAAACCAGGTCATTCTGGACTGGTCGACCTACTTGTGATATGCTCCAGTCTTTTAGTTAATAAAAGCCTTGGTTTGGATCAACAAGTCTTTGGTTCTTTCGATGCGCTCTACAGAGCCAAACCTCCATTTCTTTTAAATTTTTTAAGGTGGATTTAAATGAGAATGTTCATTCTTCCTTATATATGATGACAAAATTGAATCAAGTGAATCAAAAAGTGATTCAGGAATGAAGGTTGGTATAGCTTGAAAAAGATATCAAAATTTAGGTAAAATATTCATTTCAATAGAATTAATTCATCCAACTAGAGGCAAAGAAAGGGGTGACCATTTCAGTAATGACTACTTAGTAAAGTAAAGACATTTTCTTTAAATAGATGTTTATTTTATTTTTTGTAATTATAATGCCAAGATAAGTGAACTGATTTCTCACAAATTTGTATTGAAAGGGAAAAGTTCACTTTTATTTAATTTATAACCTGAAAATAGACTAAATTGAGAAAACATGGATGAAATAGAAGTTTCTGGATTGGAAATGAAAAGCAGAATATCATTTGCATAAAGAGTCTTTATGAAGAGTCTCCTTCCTACAAATTCCTGAAATGTTCTCAGATTCTCACAATGCAATAGCTTGAGGATCTAAAGCCAAATCAAATAGTAAGGGATTAAGAGGTCAGTCTTGTCCAGTAAGCACTACAACGATGATTAAAAGATTTAGATTGTTGAAAATTGGTAAGAATAGATGCTGTCAAAGATAAAGATAATAATTTAAACCAAGTAATGAAACCAGATCCAAAATTAAATCTTTTTAAAATCTCAAGTAAAAATTTCCATTCAACTCGGTTGAAAGCTTTATCTGCATCCAAAAAAAATACACATACTGGGACCACAGTGGAAGGTAAATATATTATATTCAATAACCAACATATATTAAAGCATGAATAATGATTTTTAATAAAGCCCATCTAGTCATTTGAAAGGATAGATATTATCTAAACTGTGGGCTAGAATTTAGCTAAAATTTTAATGTCTACATTCAATAAGGAAATTGGTTTATAAAAGGTGCAATTAGACCGGTTTTTGTTCTATTTTGCAATTAGAGAGATTGAGGCTTCATAAAATGTTATTGGCAATTTACCCAATTTGAAAGAGTCAGGACAAAACTTATTGGGGTGCGAGTACATGAGAAAATGCCTTGAAAAACTCCCCAGGGAATCCATCAGGGCCAAGTGCTTTCATGGGCTGTAAAGAAAAAAATTGCCTTTGCTATCTCCTCCTGTAATATAGGAACATCTAACCGCTTTTGATTATCTGAATATTCAACCGATCTAAAAAGCTGTTCTTCAGACTACTATCATAAGGAAATTTAGAAGTGTAGTGTAAAAGTTTCTGTATGTATCATTTATTTCCAAAAGTTATTGTGATATTACCATCACTTTTTCGGTAATTTGCTATTTAGCAGCAACTTCTTAACTGATTGTATCCATGTACATAAAATTGACTCTTACATTTTAAGAATTGACTTTTGATTAGGTACATCAAAAGAAGATCAAATTTAAATTTAAGCTCAGCACACTTGGGTAAATCATGGTTTAGAGCTAAAGCATATTGTTGATCTAATTGCTTCAATTTGTCAGCTAATTCATTTTTTTTAACCTCATTAGCCTTTTTCTTAACATTTGCAGTATAAGATATAATTTGGCCTCTGAGTATCCCAAACTATCAGACTAGAAGATTTGTCAGAGATATTAGTTTAAAAAAAAATGATTTGTTCCTCTAAAATTTTCAGTCTTCATCAGATAGTCAGGTTGAATTAAACAATGAATGTCTCTTAATTTGAGACTTATCATGAAAATTTAAAGATAATAACATAGGAGCATGATCAGAAATTAGTATGGTCTTGAATAGGTTGTATACTGTCATAAATTTTGTAAGGTAAAACATCATGAGATGGGAATGTGTAAGGAGTTACCCTGGGCAGGGCTGTAACAAGAAGGGGAGGTGTCCTTGTACTCCTGTTAGGTAAAACATCATGAGATGGGAATGTGCAGGGCTGTAACAAGATGTGAATGCATCCTTGTACTTACAAGATAAGAGAGACATTGATGGATTGAGAGGCAGGAAGCTAGCAGGGAAAGGATAGCAACAGTTTTAGTCATTGGACAAGTAATGATATGATGATGTTCTAAGCACATATCCAAGGGTATAAAAAATCACCATTTTGCTGATAACGGCAGAATGCATTCTCCGACTAACATGGTTAGTCGCAAGTGTTACAATCCGGTAATAAAGAACAAAGAACCCTGATTTCGACTCAGCCTGGTGTTTGTCTCACTCATTCATGAACAAAGCAGACCTAACAATTTGTACAAGTGTACTGTGAAAAGTATACTGACTGGTTGCATCTTTGGCTGATTTGGGAATGCAAGTACTCAGGAATGCAGAAGGCTACAGAAAATGGAAAACCTAGCCAAGTCCATCACAGGCAGCAACCTCCCATTCATTGAAAACATCTACTGTATGTGAGGCACTGCCTCAAGAAGGCTGCCAATTATTTGATGCTCTCGGAGGGCAGGTTGTGATGGTACACCACCAGCCTACTGCAGGGGGCAACCTCTGTACCTGCAGGAGTGTAAGGGGACAGGACAACACCTGGCCGGCTGTCAATCACCCTCCGGGATATAAGCCTGCGCCGGCCTCCCGAAGTTACTGCAGCTACAGCCAGCCTGGCTCTGTGGAAGTCTTTGTGGATTAAAGCCTGTTGTACTGTCTTTACCTTGTGTGTGTCTGATTCTGGCTAACAGCACAATTTAATCCACAAAATTTTCCCATGGCTGCCATTGAAAAATTCCTGAGCGCAGGGACCCTCGAGGTCTACCCAGATCACCTGGAAGCCCAGACACGCTTCGAGATCTGGCAGCACGCGGGTGAGGCAATAATCGAGGCACACGAAGGCAACATCCTGGACTCAGATCGGAAGAGGTTGGTCCTACTCCGGTCAAAACTGGGTCCCCACGCCTTCCAGACAACCAAAGGGTTCTCCACATACAAGAGCGCAGTGGACACTCTCGCAAAGTTGTACAAGCCCCCCATGAATGTGGTCTGTGCAAGGTACCTCCTCAACACCCAAGCCCAGCAACCCGGGGAGACGGCTGAGTCTTACCTGGGACACTTGTGAGAGTTGGCCCAACCATGTCTGGTTGAACACAGGGTAGGTGCAGAGGAGGTCGAGAGGCTGATCCGGGACACCTCAACGCTTGAGGGCCATCCAGCAGAAGCTGCTGGAAGATAATATCTGCGTCCTAACCAAGACTCTGGGTGGTCCATACCCTGGAAGCAGCAGCCCTGCACATTGAAGCCTTTGATTCCAGGTTCCCCCAGGCTCCCTCCTGCCCCTCTTGCACTGCAGCTGCAGCCCCAGATCAAGCTGGGGAGGAGAATGTTGCTGCGGCAGGCACCCAGCACCCCTATAAGTACTGTGAGTCCTGGTGTGGGTCAGATTGATGATCGCGTCAAAACTGCCCAGCTAGGAATCAGTATTGTTCCTGATGCAGCAAGAAAGGCCACTTTGGTAAAGTGTGCCTCTCAAAATCAGCCAGCAGCTCAGCAGCCCTCTATGACCTCCCCACCTCCCCTGCAGACCCCTCCATGTGCACCTGCCGGGCGGCGCCATTGTCCCCGTGACGACTTCCGCCTTCCCCGACTTCGACGGTGCAACATCCGGCCCCGCCAGCAACTGTCGCAGTGTGTGCCCCGAACACCTGCACCAGCCCCCGCCCTCATTAGAGCCACTCGCCGAGAACTACAGTGATGTCACTTCTGGCTCACGACGTGATGTCACTTCCAGCCAACGTAATAACATAATTGCTGCCGGCCATGATTATGTCACTTCCCCCCTGGTGCAATGGACACGGCTGGGGAAGGAGGCCAGCAGGCCTCCAAGTGCCGCCACCATTTTGGGCAAGGCAGCGGCCAACACGGAGGACCACCGACGATGTTGAGAACAACATGGTCAACACGGGCGATGATCAGGCCACCCTACCAATGCTCCCCATGCTTCCGGGTGCCATCGGTTGCTGCATGCCGCACCCAGTGACAGACGTCAACATGGTCAACACGGGCCATGACCAGGCCACCCGACCAACGTTCCTCATGTCTCCGGGTGCCATCAGCTACCACACGCCACACCCCTCAACTGATGTTGATGTTATCAACATGGGCAAAGACCAGGCTGTCCTACCGACACTCACCATGTCTCTGGAAGCCATAAATCACTGTGCACAGTTGGAGAGCGACAACTCCAATTACGAGACAGTCCTGGCCACCACCAAGCTGACCAGGGACATCCTTCACGACCTTGGGCGTTTGATGATGGATGTGCAAGTCAATGGGCAGGTTACGAAGTGTCTGTTTGACAGTGGCAGCATTGAGAGCTTCATTCACCCGAGCGTGGCCCACTCCCTGAGATTAAAAATCCACCCCACCAGCTGCTCAATCGCCCTCACCACCAAGGTTAAGACTGTTGGTATCCTTGGGCACCACTCGCCTGATATAACTGTGGGAGGGGAGACTTACACAGGGTTCAGGCTCCTGGTCATGCCCAAACTCTGCGCCCCAATCCTCCTGGGCCTAGATTTCCGGTGCCACCTGCAGATTGTCACTCTTGCCTTCGGGAGGGGTCCCAACCTCCACTCACATTACACAGCATGCAAACCTACCAGCCCCGGCCAACCTGCAGCCTCTCCACACTGCGCATCATCCCACCAGCGCTCTTCCCACATCTTGTGCTAGGCTGCAAGCCAATCGCTGCCAGAAGCCAATCGCACCAAAGACAGAGACTTCATCAAGGCGGAGGTGAAGCGGCACTTGGCGGAAGGCATCATAGAGCCCAGAAACAGCCCTTGGAGAGCTCAAGTCCCGGTGGTCAAAGAGGGAGGTAAGCAGAGGATCATTGTGGATTACAGCCAGACCATTAACCAGTATACCCAGCTGGATACCTACCCCCGCCGAGGATCGCCGACATGGTCAATGAGATAGTCCGCTACAGGGTTATCTCCATGATTGACCTGAAGTTGGTGTATCACCAAATCCCCATCCACCCAAAGGACAAGCCCGACACCGCCTTTGAGGAAGACGGGCGCCTGTACCAATTCCGCTGAGTTTCCAGTGGGAGATGAATCACATAGTAGACCAGCACAAGCTGAAGGCGACAATCCTGTATCTGATAACATCACTATCTGTGGCCGTGACCAGCAAGACGATGATGCTAACCTGGAAAAATTCCTCAGGGGAGCTGAACTTCACATAGAATGAGGAGAAGTACCCCATCCTGGAGTACATCGAGGCCCATGGAGTCATCGGCCCAGATCCAGAAAGGATGCGCCCATTGATGGAGTTACCCCTCTCCCCCATGCTAAAGGCCTTCCGCAGGTGCCTTAGCCTGTTCTCTTATTTCTCGCAGTGGTTCCCTCGCTTCTCGGACAAGGTCCGCCCAATGGCCCAAGCTACAACTTTTCCCCCCCACCCAAGGCACAGACAACCTTAATTCGCATCAGGCAAGACATTTGTACATTGTTCTTGTGCATATGACAATAAACTCAGTTCCAACATTCAAATACTATGGATAAATATCAGGCACTGGAAATGAACTGACCTGTGCTGAGTGGTTGATGGTGTTGAATGCTAAGCTGTAATCAATGCCTGATGTATTTCCAATTATCTATCTCCTCTTTTGTTTCAAAGACTCAATTCTCCAAAAGAAAATAAAACTCTCCAATGGAATATATATCGTATAGGTTGGCGTATAAGATAGTATTTGAATCTTAAAAATGTCATCTCTTATACGTCAAATATAAAATCCATACCTTAACAGAGAAATCTCAGTGCCCCCACCCCCGCATAAAGTATAAAATCTGAAACTTAAACAGGGCAGTCTCAGTGCCCCCTCTACCAAGTGTAAAATTTGAACATGAACAGCGCGGTCTCAATGCCTCTCCCCCCCCACCCCCCAACCCCGTACCAAGTATATAACCTGAGCATTAACAGCGAAGTTCAGTGCCCCCCTGTAACAAGTATAAAATCTGAACGGTAACAGCAAAGTCTCAGCACTCCTCCGCACCGTATAAAATCTAAACTATAACAGTGAAGTCTCAGTGCCCCCTGCACCAATTATAAAATCTGAACCTTAACAGTGAAATCTCAGTGCTCTTCCATAGGTTTATTGACCAGCCAACTGCCGTCAGCTCTGTATAGGCTTTAAACGTTCTGTTAAAGGAGCTGATGGTGGTTTATTTTATAATTTTCTTATAAAATTTAAACCTTTACTGAGTAATTTGCTTTGAAAATATTGTGACAGCATCACTCCACTGGTCAGTGGTATGTGCCAGACTTGGGGGAGTCTTATAGAACGTGTATAGCTCAAAGCACATTTTACTAGGGTGGGAGGGGTCATCTTATACAAGAGTCGTGTTACATGCGGACATATGCAGTAAATGAATCATAATTTTCTTTCTTTTGTATTCAATTCCCTGAGCAATCAACGATAGCATTCTGCTGGGTTTCCTAATTTAGTTAATATTACCTGAATATGAGCCTTCAGCAAATTAAACATAAAGATGTCTATTCACAGAACTCAGCAAGCTCTCATCATTTCAATACTCTTTTGTTTTTTTCTGCCAAATGGACAATTTCACATTTGCCCACATTATACTACATTTTATAGGTCAGGCATTTAGCCTTCCAGTAAACTATGTCGCCCCTTGGGACCTCTTCACAACTTAGCGTCCTATCTCCCTTTTATGTCACTTGCAAATTTAGCCATAAAAATATGTAAATCGTAGAATGCAGAAACCATAAAATTGATCCCTGTGGAAAATAAGACTGAATTAGGTCAACTTTCCTGGCATATTTCATCATTTTGTTAGTTAGCCATTTTATTATTAGAATGGAATTATTTATGACGTGTAAACCAGGAGAAAATATCTGGGGTTTAGTGATGTGCTTTAATGTGAGGTAATTATTCAGTCATCTTTCATGGTTAAGGGAATTAAGAAGAAAATGCTGAGAAGTCTTTTCCTACATGCACTCAACATCCCATGGTAACGTTTGCATTTTCCCGGGTCAGGAATGAAGCAACATATCAGCAAGGTTCCAGTGAAACCTAAAATCTATTAATATAATCAAACCGAAATTTTCTGGGGTTTTTTTTGTTGCTTTCTGTTTGGGTATGGTAAATATTTCTAATTATTTTGATATGCTGCAGGCATTTATAAGAGAAATGAAACCTTGAGCCTTGCATACATCAGCGATGAGGGAAGCATGATAATTATGCACGTAGGATCTACCATTTATATGAACGCAGGCTCATTTAGATCTAAAATTACACACAAATTGCCAATTTACTTTAATTTTCTCTGCCTCTCCTTGAATCTTTGGAGGCTGTATACCATGTCTCAACCACAGGACCAAAGTCAATTGAAGGAAGTTTTAAACTGAATGCAGCAGATCAAGAAAACAGTTCACCATTGCTTCACAAGTGCCACTGGAAAGGACAATTAAATGCTGGCTCAGCCTGTGAAGCCCACATTATATTGAACACAGAACATGGAACTTTACAGCACAGTACAGGCCCTTCAGCCCATGATGTTGTGCCGACCTATGTAAACCTATTCAACAAACTAAACTTCCCTACCTTATACCCATGAGCCTCTATTGATTTGCATCCATGTGCCTGTCAAAGAGTCTTTAAAATGTCCTTGTACAGATGTACTCTGGTGTTTGCTAGTCTTGCCCTGGGAAAGGTGGTGCTTACTGTCCACCAAATCTAAGCACTTTATAATCATGTAGACATTTAGTTAAGCCATCTCTCATCCTTCTCTGCCCTTTCTCTGTCAACACAAACCCCAATCCAGACAACACCCTGATAAATCTCCTCTGCACCCTGTCTAAAGTACCTATATCCTTTGTGCAACGAGGCAGAACTGAACACTCTTTCAAATGCAGTATAACCAGAGTTTTATAGACCTGCAATATTACTTCATTAATTTTGATCCCGGGGCATGGCAAGATGGCATGGAGTCGAGATGTGTAATCTCGACCTCTCTGGCCAGACTTTTAAGAACCCATATTTAACTCTTTGTTTTCAAGTTTAAACTTTTTAAAACTTAGTCTAAAGTATCAAGGAACTGTTATGGCCATTAATGGTAAAAAGATTAAACCTCAAGTGCAGAAGAAACTACATTTTCAGAGTGTTGAAGATTTAGGGCCTAAACAGCCTGCTACAGCTTCAGGTTTATTTTCTTCCATGCCTAAGCCACAAAGATTGCCTGTGGGAGCTGAAAAAATGACTACTACTCACCAGGAGAAGGACATCGCTGGAATTACCCGTTCTCAGGAGGAAGGTGCATGTGCCCCCAAAGTGGATCCCGATCCTGGCAGCCTGCCGACTTTAACAGAGGGAGCACGCAAGAAGACAACTCCATTGCTTGAAATGCCTCAGGAAGTACTCCAATCTGAATATCTTGATCTCTTCCTTGAGTTTTTGAAACAACAGGTTGTGGGGGGAGACCAGCGTTGACCCTCAGAGGAAGTTGTGCTGCTGTCGCTGGGAGTCCAGACCCGCAGTAAAACTGTTAAACTGCCTGTTGTTGAGATGCAGCAGGAGCTGCAGTTACCTGGTTCTGCCACTACTCAAGAGAAAGCAGAGATGAGCTTTTCTGAATTACAATGTAAACAGTTAAACGCTATCATCCAGCCTATGTTGAATGAAATGACTGAAAGGCTCAGTTTAGACCTGAATACAGTTAAAATACGTGTGGAAGCATCTTGTGAAGATTTTTAAAAAAAATTCAGGCTGCTTTTTTGGAATGTCAACAACAAGTGGCTTCTAATACAGAAAAAGTTTTGGAGGTGGAAAAATCCGTTAAAGAATTGCGAGAACATGAGAAGGAGTTAGAGATGAAAGTAGATTATTTGGAGAATCAAAGTAGAAGGAATAATGTGAAGATTGTTGGTTTGCCAAAAGGTATGAAAGAACAAGATCCTCTTTGTTTTTTACCAAATGGATTCCACAAATACTGGGGCAGGAATTTTTCTCTGGAGGTCTGGTATTGGAAAGAGCTCATAGAGCCTTAAGAAGAAGCCTGGTCAACTACCGAGTCCCGTGATAATTCGATGTTTGAATTATTTAGACCGAGAAACGATACTTCGTCTAGCAGTGCAAACTATGAGACAACGTCAAGCTCCGTTAATGATTCAGAACAGTAGAGTTTTTTTCTATCCTGATTTGAGTCAAGAGGTTATTCAGCGTTGGCATTGATTTAATCCAGTTAAAGAAGTTTTGTGGTGTAAAGGCTATAAGTCTACTTTCCACTATCCAGCAGTGTTGAAGGTGTTTTGTGGAGACCTTCAATCTTGGTTTTTTGACAATGAGCATGAGGCAATGATTTTTGCTGATTCGTTGCCAGATGTAAGAGGACAAAGGCACAGTCCACCATTGTCTCCTAAAGAAAAATCTGGTTGTTCTGGAAATTGAAGAAATGGTAGAAATGGGAATGGAAAGAGTCTAATTCCTCTTGAAATGGGGGCACCGAGTTTGGAATCTCTTGGATGAATAGAAGAACTTTCTTATTCTTACTTTATTTTTATGTCATTATGATATTTTGTTGTCATTCTTTGTTTGGCTGGGGAGGGAGAGATTTGCTCTATGTTCTATTAGTTATCAGCCACTGGTGGGTGATCCGCACCTAAGTTTTGTTTGGGGATTACTACCTCTTGGTAGTTTTCTTTTGGGCTTTATTTTTTACTTTTTTTTTTCATTTTGTTTTATTTAGTTTCTAATTTGTGGTTTCTTTTTTCTCCTATTGGAGGGCCTATTTATATTGATTTGAATCTTTATATATCGATATTATTAGTTTTTAGTAATATTAGTGGATATGTCAAAGATGAAGTTTGCTACTTTTAATGTTCGGGGTTTAAACAGTACAATTAAGCGTAAGCGTATTTTGGGGTATATTAAGAAAATGAAAATTGATGTCGCTTTTTTACAAGAAACACATCTGAATGTCAAAGAAAGTATGAAATTGAAGAGGATTGGGTAGGGCATGTATATTCTTCTTCATTTAATTACAGGGCTAAAGGTGTAGCAATTTTGATACATAAGAATTTATCTTTTGAATTACAATCAATGGAGGAAAAGGTAGGATGTATTCTTAAATTAAATTGTAGGATTGTTAGAGTGAATTTTGGACTTTACTTAATATTTATGCCCCAAATGAAGATGATGAAACATTTATTTCGGATGCATTTTTATATCTGGGTCAGGCTAATGAGAATGTTTTAGTTGGTGGTGATTTTAATTGTGTTTTGGAACCTTTATTGGATAAGTCTCCAAAGAAAGTTAAGAAATCTAAAATGGCAGTTCAGGTCCAAGCATTGATGAAAGATCTCAATTTAGTGGATAATTGGAGATGTCTTAATCTGACAGAGAAGGATTTCTCCTTTTATTCAGCTTGACATGATCGTTTTCAAGGATTGACTTTTGTTTAGTATTGGCACATCTACAGGGGAAAATACAACAAGCGGAATATAAAAGTAGGGTGATTTCAGATCATTTTTTGTTATGCTTTACATATCTAACTTCTGAGAAAGTTCAAGTGGCTTATCGTTGGAGGTTTAATATAATGCTGTTAAAAATGCAGAATTTATTGATTTTTTTGAAAGAACAAATTAATTTCTTTTTGAAAGAAAATTCTAATTCTGTTCAAAGTAAATTTGTAGTATGGGATGCTATGAAAGCTTATTTGAGAGGACAAATAATTAGTTATATTTCTAAAATAAAAAAAAGAATCGATTAAATCAGAGTCTTGAGTTATAGAAATGGATTAGTGAGTTAGAAAAGGAATTTCAGAGAGACATTACAGAAGATCAGAAAATAGAATTGTCCAGGTTGAAATTGGAATATAATACTTTGCAATCTTATCAATTTGAGTGTATGATTAATAGGACTAAACAGCGATATTATGAATGGGGAGAGAAAGCACATAAGGTATTGGCATTGCAATTAAAGAAAGAACAGGTTTCGAGGACTATTAATGCTGTTAGATGGAATTTGTTTATTACATATAAATTTCGCAAAATTAATGATGAATTTTGTTCATTTTATAAAAAAATTATATACATCTGATGGAAAACAAGAAAATAGATCGATTGATCTTTTTTCTATCACAGTTGAAGTTACCGACATTAGAGGATGTAGACATACAGGAGTTGGAAGCACCATTTACTGACTCAGAAATTAAAATGGCTATGATAGAAATGCCGAACGGTAAATCGCCTGGTGATGATGGATTCTCGGTCGAATTTTATAAAGTTTTTTTATGATGACCTCTCTACAGTCTTTGGAGATGTACTACGCCAGGTTGGAGAACATTATGAATTGACTGAGTCTTGTTCTAGTGCTTTAATTACAATAATTCCAAAGAAAGATAGAGATCCTTTGAAAGTATCTTCATATAGACCGATTTCGTTGTTGAATGTAGATTTAAAATTATAGCTAAAATTTTGGTGAATAGATTAGCTAAGTTGATTCATGTGGATCAAACAGATTTCATAAAGAATAGATATGCCTCGGATAATATATTACGTGTGATTAGTTTGATTAATAGATTTTGACATCTTCCGATTATCCGATGGTGATATCTTTAGATGCCGAAAAAGCATTTGATAGAGTTGAGTGGAATTTTTTGTTCAAAGTTTTGGAGAAATTTAACTTTGGTCCTTTTTATACTGGTTGGGTTAAGGCTTTATATAGTAAATTGGTAGCCAGAGTACTGACGAATGGTCTGATTTTGGACTCGTTTAAACTGACCCGATCTACTCGTCAAGGTTGTCCTTTATCACCAGCTTTGTTTGCGTTAGTGATTGAACCTTTAGCACAGTTAATAAGACAGAATACACAGATACAGGGTATGAAAGTTTTAGATGAGGAATATAAAATTAATTTATTTGCTGATAATGTATTGGTGGACCTAACAAATCCAGCTCAATCACTTTTGCATTTGAAGGAGTGTTTGATGCAATATGGATGTCTTTCTGGATATAAAGTTAATTGGGGAAAAAAGCAAAATATTACTGGTGAGTGAAGGAGATTATTCAGCTTATAAGAACATTCTTAACTTGAAATGGATGGATCGAATTAAGTATTTGGGTATAATTATGGATGTCAATTATCAATCTTTATATAATTTAAATTATGTTCTGTTAATTAAAAAAAATAAATGTGATTTGATTAAATGGAAATATTTACCTATTAATTTATTGGGTAGAATAAATACAATTAAAATGAATATTTTTCCATGTATACAATATTTATTTTAATCTATTCCATATTTACTTGATAATATTTTTTTTGAGATTTGAATAAAATGATTAGGGAGTTTTTATGGAGAGGTAAATTTTCAAGAGTAGCTTTGAATAAATTACCTTGGAAATATGAACTAGGGGGATTACGTTTACCACATTTTCAAAATTATTATAAAGCAGCCCAACTTAAATTTATTAATTCATTGATGGATTTGGAACGGCCTCCTAGTTGGGCCAAAATTGAAATGGCAAATATTTTTGAATTGAAATACATCAATTTTTGTTTAGATGGAATGTAAATTTGTTACAGCAACATAATGTGCCTATACTAAAACATTAAATGAAATTATGGACAAAGTAAAAGAAAATTATATGTTCTAGTGGTGAATTGTCGGTCTTCACTCCGTTGTATAATAATCAACTTATTTCTTTTTCAATACATAATCGAAGTTTATTACATTGGAGATTTAAAGGGTTGGAAAATTTGGGAGATTGTTTTAAAGAAGGCAAATTTTTATCTTTTGATTAGATGAGGGACAATTATGGTATTGGTAAGAATTCTTTGTTTCCTTATTTTAAAGTTCGATCTTTGGTAAAACATGTGTTTGGTAGAGATATGATTTTACTTGAAATGACTAAATTTGAGATTTTCCTTATGAAGGTACCAGAGAAGGGTTATATTTCAGTTATGTATCAAATATTGCAGGATAGTATGGATAAAAAGGGTTGGAATAAATCTAAAGGTAAATGTGAAATGGAGATTGGTATTATTTTTTCTGAGGATGATTGGTCAGATATTTGTTATGATAGTGTAACTAGACTGATAAATGCACATTATGTGATGATTAATTATAATTTTTTACATCAATTATACTTAACACCTGAAAAATTGAAAAAATATGGTTTTCAGGAATCAGATTTGTGTTTTAGATGTGGTAATGCTGTTGGAACATTTTTTTCATGCGGTTTGGCCATGCATATATATACAATCTTTTTGGAAGAAAGTACAATTGTTTCTGGAATACCTGTATAAGATTAAAATACCTTTAGATCTGACAGTAATTTGCAACCTCTGAAAGGTCTGGGATTAGATAAATTTCAACTTGCTTTTGTATATTTAGCGCTATCTGTAGCGAAAAAAATGTATTGTTAGTATGTGGAAAGATATGAATATGATTGATATTAATAGATGGCATAATGAGATGAAATATTGCTTTATAATGGAAAAAATCACATGTTTTGCATGATAACTATAGTTTTTTTTATTAATAAGTGGTTGTTATATTCAGAATATTTACATTTTGATTTACATTGATTAGATCTTAATATGTATGTTTCACTTTTCGTTATTTTTTTCTTCATGGCTCTCCTTAGGAGATTTGGCTGAAAGTGGAGGGGAGGCTTTTCTTTCTTTTTTCTCTTTTTTCTTTTCTTTTTTATATATATATAAAATATAACGTTCATTCTTAGTTTATTGTTATATATGTTACTTATTATCTGTATTTTGAACAAATAAATAAAGTTTAAAAAAAATAATTTTGATCCCTTCACTAATGAAGGCCAACGTACCATAACCATTATTAACCAATCAACTAAAGTGCCAATCTTGAGACATCTATGGATTTGGAACCCAAAGTCCCTCTGTTCTTCTGCACTATTAAGAATCCTGTCATTAACCATATACTTTGCCTTCATGTTTGACCCTCCAAAATGCATCACTTCACACTTATCTGGATTGAACTCCATCTGCCACTTTTCTGCCCAACGATGCATCCTGTATATATCGTTGCAACCTATAACAGTTATAGTTCAGTTAAAATAACCTATTGGTCTAAACCAGTGGTTTTCAACTGCCTCTAAAACTCACATTCCACCTTAAGTAATCCATATGCCACAGGTGCTCTGTATTAGTAAGGGATTGCTTAAGATAGTATGTGAATGGGAAAAAAAAAATGTTTTAAAACCACCATTTTAATTGTACTTAGTTGACTTGTTGTGTGCATGGATTGATAACTCCAGAGGAAATGGGCCTATTACAATTTTTCTTTATTTTAAAGTTATTTTTATTGAATTTTGTCAGAAAGAAAAAAAATACATAATATATCCATTTCATTGAGGCTATTACACATTTTAATATAATAGCAAATGTTATAGTGACAATTGCACTTGCACTTAATTCCCAATCCAATATGTATTTATACATGAAATTATACAAGAAGTGAAGAAAGAAAGGAAAAAAGGAAAATAAAATTAAAAAAAAATAATAAAAGAGAAAAATTACAATTTTTCTCAAGCAAAATATTTCAGAAACAATTGGGCCTGGAGCAGTGATTCTCACCCTTCCCTTCCCACTTACATACAACCTTAAACAATCCCTTACCAATCACAGAGCACCTATGGCATAGGAATTGCTTAAAATGGAATGTGAGTTTAGGGGGGCAGTTTGAAAACCACTGGTCTAAACTGTAATATAATATTGCAGGTTGTGTATCATTACCTTTAGTGATTTAGTGGAGATTTCCTCGATTGCCACTTAGGAGTCAGGGAGAAATTTTCCAAAGTTTTTTTCCTGAAATTGGCCACAGTTTTTTCTTTGGTTTTTCATCTCCATCAGGAGTCAAACTACTAGCATTGTAGGCAGAGAGTGGTTGTGCCGTGGTGATAAAGGGTGGGGTAGAGAGAGTGGGATAGATAAGGAAAAGGTGGGCTTGGAGGGTATGACAGGGGAATGCTCCTCTTATAGGATGTGGATTGTTAAGGAAGTCAATAGTTTCCCTGGTGACTACAAATGCGAGAAGTGCATCCAGTTGATGCTCCTGACAAGCCTTGTTGAAGCTTTGGAGGAGGAGTTGGATAAACTCTGGAGCATTTGGGAGACAGAAGGTCTGATAGATAGTAGTTACAGGGACACTATTTCACCAAGGAGACAGGAAGAGTGTTGATGGGATACAGTTAGGATAGGGAGAGGGAATAGGCAGGCAGAGCAGGGCTGAAAAACAAGTATACCATTTTGGATATTGTTCAGGGGGTTATCCTACTCTGTACCAGCCATGGCAATCAGGTTGCTGGCTCAGAGTCTGGTGCTGTGGGTAAGAAGGGAAGAGAGATTGGAGATGCCACAGTTTGGAAGACAGATGAGAGGTTCTGTGGAGGAGATTGTGAATTTCAGATGGTATGATGCCTCCCTGTTACCAGGGTATGGGATATCTCAGATTGAATTCACAACATTCTTAGGTGAGAAGGCAATCAGCTAGATATGATGGTCCATGTAGTGACCAGTGACATATGTAGGAAGGGTGAGGAGGTCCTGCAAGGAGAGTTCAGGAAGTTGGGTGCTAGGTTGAAGAAGAGGACCTCCAGGATTGCTTCCTGTACCATGTGGTGGAGAGGTTAGAAATAGGAGGATAAGGCAGCTTAACATGTGGCTGGAGACTTGGTGTAATAGGGAGGCCTTCAAGTTTCTAGATCACTGGACTTTGTTCCAGAGATGGTGAGATCTGTACTAATGGGACAGATTGCATCTGAACTGGAAGGGAATTAATATCCTTGCAGGTAGATTTATTAGCTTTGTCCTGATGGGTTTAAACTAGATTTGCAGGGAGAGTCGAACCAGAGTGTTAGAGCAGTTAATGAGAAGGAGGATAAAGGTCATGCAAGAACTACATGTATAGCCAGAAATGAAAGCCTTGACATGATCGAAATATTCTCAGGTGTATTTGTTTTAATGCAAGGACTCTCATTAGAAAGGCTAACAATTTTAGGGCATGGATTGACATGTGGGATTACTACATTATTGCTATTAGTGAAACTTGGTTGAAGGAGGAGTAGGACTGGCATCTTAATGTTCTGGGATTCCATCACCAGAAGTAATAGAGGGGAAGGGATTAAGGGGGAAGAGTAGCATTACTAGTCAGGGAAAATATCTCAGCTTTGTGAAGTCAGGGCAGCCAGGAGGGTTTTTCTACAGCAGCCATAAGGGTGGAGTTGAAGAACATAGAACAATGCAGCATAGTACAGGCCCTTTGGCCCTTGATGTTGTGATGACTTATATATTCCTTCTTTAAACAAAGTACTAACTCCTCCCTACCCCATAACCTTCTATTTTTATTTCATCCATGTGTTTTCCTAAGAGTCTCTTAAATGCCTCCAATGTTTCAGCCTCCACCACCATACCCGGCAAGACATTACAGGCACCCACAATTCTCTCCAAAAAAGAAAAAAAATACTTATCCCTGATGTCTCCCCTAAACCTTCCTCCCTTCACTTTGTACATGTCCTCTGGTGTTTGCATTTCCTGCCCTGAGAAACAGGTGCTGGCTGTCTACCCTCTCTATGACTCTCATAATCTTGTAGATATTTATTAAGTCTCCTCTCATTCTTCTGCACTCCAAAGAGAAAAGTCACAGCTCTGCTAACCTTGTCTCAGAAGACTTGTTTTCCAATCTAGGCAACATCCTGGGAAATCTCCTTTGCATCCTCTTCATAGCTTCCACATCCTTCCTATAAAGAAGTGACTAGAACTGAACACATTACTCTAAGTGTGGTCTTATCAGAGGTTTGTAGAGTTGGAACATGACCTCTGCTTTCCTGAATTAAATTACTCTATTATGAATCGCAGCATCCCATAGGCTTTCTTAACTATCCTATCAACCTGTGTGGTGACCTTGAGGGATGCATGGATTTGAGCCTCAAGGTCCCTCTGTTCATCCACACTCTTAGGTAACCAACCATTAGTCCTTTACTCAGCTTTCTGGTTTGTCCTTCCAAAATGCATCACGTCACACTTATCCAGATTGAATTCAATCTGCAACTTTTCTGCCCAACTTTGCATCCTCTCTATTCCTCTTGCCACCTTCAGATGCATCCTCAACTCTTCCAACCTTTGTGTAATCTGCAAATTTATTGGCCCATCCATCTGCCTCTTTATCCAGGTCATTTATAAAAATCACAAAGACCCGAGATCCAGAAAAGTTCTTCAAGGCACTCCACTAATCACTGACTTCTAGGCAGAATACTTTCCTTTTGCTACTACACTCCAGTTTCTTCCTACAAGCCATTTTTAAAAGTTCAACCAAGGATCCACTGACCCATGCCTCATGATTTTCTGGATGAGTCTATCATGGGGGACATTATCAAATCCACATAGATTCCATCTACTGCCCTACCCTCATCAATTTAGAAAACCCATTTAGGCTCATGTGGCATAAACATCCATTCACAAAGTCAGGCTGTCTGTACTTCTCCAAATGCTCATAGGTCCTACCTTTAAGAACCCTCTCCATATGTTTTCACACCACTGACTTAATACTCACTGGTCTATAATTCCCAGAATTCTCCCTATAACCTTTCTTAAACAAGGAGACTACATTTGCCATTTTCCAAACCCAGAGCACTTCTCCTGTGGTCAAAGAAGATTCAAAGATCATAGTTACTGCCCCAACTAACTCTTCTCTAACTTCCCACAGCAACCTAGGGTATATCACGTCCAGCTCTGGGGTTTTATCAATCTTGATGCTTTAAAGAAGATCCAACACTTCAACTTTCTTAATCTCCACATTGTCCAGCACACAGGGCAGTTCAATTTTGACCTCACTGTGCTCAATATCATTTTTCCTTGTGAATACTGATGCAAAGTATTCAGTTAGAATCTCCCCAACCTCCTCTGCCTCCAGGAACCTGTTACCTTCTTTATCCTTTAGTGGCCCCACCTTCATTCTCATCATCCTTCTGTTCTTCACATATGCGTAGAAAGCCTTGGGGTTCTCCTAAATTCTACATACCAAGACCTTCTCATGCCCCCTTCAAGCTCACTTAAGCTCCTTCCTGGCTTATACTTCTCCTGAGCACTTCCTGTTTTCTGCTTCCTATATCTAATGTATGTTTTCTTCTTCCTCTTGATTAGTTGCCTAACTTATTTCATCAGCCACTGTCCCAGTGAGTCAAACCTATCTTGAACCCTGCACAAGTGGTCCCTAGACTTCCTCCACTTTAGTTCTGTGCTTTCACCTTTAAGCATCAATTTTCAAATTATTCTCACTAGTTCCTGTATCATCCTTTTGTAATTAGCCTTTCCCCAAAATGGGGGGAGGGGAGAATAGTGAGGTAGGTTTTCTTGGATTACAGAAGGATTTGGTTTGATTGGAAGAGTGGGCTGAAAGATGGCAGATGGAAATCAATGTCGACAAGTGCGAGGTGCTGCATTTTGGTAAAAATAACCAGAATAAGACATATGCAGTTGAGGGAAGGGCATTAAGACATCCAGAGGAGGAAAGGGACCTGGGGGTTATGGTACAGAGTTCACTGAATGTGGATTCCCATGTAGACAGGGTGGTTAAGAAGGCATATGGTTGCTAGCCTTCATAATTCATAGTATAGAGTATAGGAGCTGGGAAGTGATGCTACAGCTGTTTAAGGCATTGGTGAGTACTGTGCTCAGTTATGGTCTCCTAATTATAGAAAGGATATAGATAAGGTGGAGAGGGTGCAGAAAAGGTTTACAAGGATGTTGCCTGGATTACAGCATCTGGATTACAGGGAGAGATTAAGGAGACTGGGACTTTATTCATTGGAACGTAGATGACTGAGAGGAGACTTGTAGAGGTATTTAAAAATATGAAAGGAATAGATAGACTAGACATTTCTTTGGCTTGGCTTCGCGGACGAAGATTTATGGAGGGGGTAAAAAGTCCACGTCAGCTGCAGGCTCGTTTGTGGCTGACCAGTCCGATGCGGGACAGGCAGACACGATTGCAGCGGTTGCAAGGGAAAATTGGTTGGTTGGGGTTGGGTGTTGGGTTTTTCCTCCTTTGCCTTTTGTCAGTGAGGTGGGCTCTGCGGTCTTCTTCAAAGGAGGCTGCTGCCCGCCAAACTGTGAGGCGCCAAGATGCACGGTTTGAGGCGTTATCAGCCCACTGGCGGTGGTCAATGTGGCAGGCACCAAGAGATTTCTTTAGGCAGTCCTTGTACCTTTTCTTTGGTGCACCTCTGTCACGGTGGCCAGTGGAGAGCTCGCCATATAATACGATCTTGGGAAGGCGATGGTCCTCCATTCTGGAGACGTGACCCATCCAGCGCAGCTGGATCTTCAGCAGCGTGGACTCGATGCTGTCGACCTCTGCCATCTCGAGTACCTCGACGTTAGGGGTGTGAGCGCTCCAATGGATGTTGAGGATGGAGCGGAGACAACGCTGGTGGAAGCGTTCTAGGAGCCGTAGGTGGTGCCGGTAGAGGACCCATGATTCGGAGCCGAACAGGAGTGTGGGTATGACAACGGCTCTGTATACGCTTATCTTTGTGAGGTTTTTCAGTTGGTTGTTTTTCCAGACTCTTTTGTGTAGTCTTCCAAAGGCGCTATTTGCCTTGGCGAGTCTGTTGTCTATCTCATTGTCGATCCTTGCATCTGATGAAATGGTGCAGCCGAGATAGGTAAACTGGTTAAACAGACTCTTTCCCCTGAGGGCAGGGGAGGTTGGAACAAGAGGGCATGAGTTAAGGGTAAGGTGGCAAAACTTTAGGAGAAATATTAGAGGGTGCTTTTTTTTCACTCAGCGAGTGGTGGCAGAATGGAATGATCTTCCAAAAGAGCTAGTTGTGTCAGGGTCCCTTCTGTTGTTTAAGAGAAGGTTGGATGTGTACATGGAAGTGAGGGGGGTGGAGGTTTATGGGCGGAGAGCGGGAGGGTTGAGCTAGTGGAGTAGTTCAAGTGAACTGGTGCAGACTTGAAGGGCCGACATGGCCTGTTTCCGCGCCTTAAACGGTTATATGGTTATAAGCACTTTCCCGCTTTGACTGTTATCCTTTTCCATAGCTATATTGAAGCTAAGGGAGTTTTATCACCTCAACAAAATGCTCCCCCAATGAGAGGCCCATCACCTAACCAGATTCATACCCCAGAACCAGATCCAATACAGCCTCTCCTCTTGTCAGCCGGTCCACCCACTGTGTCAGGAATCCTTCTTGTACACATCTGACAAATTCAGCCCCATCTATCCTGTTTGTAGTCAGCAGGTGCCTGTCAATATTAAGGTAGTTGAGATCAGCCATAACTACATCCCTATATTTCCTTCACCATTTCAAAATCTGTCTGCTCATCTGCTCCTCAGTGGCCTAAGAGCTATTTGGGTGCCTATGGACTATTCCCAGCATTGTGAAAGCTCCATTCCTATTTCTGACTTCTACCCACACTGACTCAGTGGACCTCTCTTTGCAGCGTCCTTCCTAGTTGTCCCTGATCAGTAATGCTACTCCTTCCCCTGCCATCCCACACCCCCCACTTTTTCTACCACCCATACTATTTTTTAAATATAGGAAAGGAGGATTTGTCCAGAGAAGCCATATGAGTCAAGTTGAGGAACATAGAATAATACAGAGCAATGCAGGCCCTTTGGTCCTTGATATGCTGATTACATATTCCTTTTTAAAAAAAAAAGTACTAAACTCTCCCTACCCCATAACCATCTTTTTTTATTTCATCCCTGTGCTTGTCTAATAGTCTCTAAAATGCTACATGGGGGATATTTTCAAATGCCTTACCTAAAATCCATCTACTCCTCACTTACCACCCTACCACCATCAAGTTCTTTTGTTACTTCCTCAAAAAACTCAATTAAGCTCATGAGGCATGACCAACTCCTTGCAAAGCAAAGCTGACTAAATCTGAGAAGACTATCCTCTCCCTCTGAAACCTTTCCAATAGTTTTGCTCCCACTGGCATAAGACTGACTGGTCTATAACTCCCAGGATTTTTCCTATTTCCTTTTTTGAACAAGGAATCACATTCTCCAAACCTCAGGTACCTCCCCTGTGGCCAGGAGAGAAAGGCAAGATCATTGCCAGTGCCTCTGCAATCTCTTAACTCATTCCTGTAGAAGCCTGGTGGTCATCATATCTGGTTCTAGGGACTAATATTTTTAATACTTCCTCTTTCTTAACCTCAACATGCTCCAGTACATAAGCTTTTTCTATACTATTGTCACATGACCATGGTCCCTCTCTCTGGTGAACATGGAACATAGAAGCCCTTCATCCTTCAATGTTGTACCAACCTATATATTCCTAAAAAAATACTAAACTCTCCCTATTCTATAACCTTCCACTTTTCCTCCATTCATGTGCCTGTCTAAGAATCTATTACATGCTTCTAATGTTTCAGCCTACACCACCATCTCTAGCAAGGCATTCCAGGTATCTACAAATCTCTGCATAAAAAACTACTGCTGATGTCTCCCCAGACTTCCCTCCCTTCACTTTGTACATGTCCTCTGGTGTTTGCATTTCCTGCTCTGGGAAACAGGTGCTGGTTGTCCACCCTCTCTATGACTCTCATAATCATGTAGGCATTTATTAAGTTTCCTCTCTTCCTTCTATGTTCCAAAGAGAAAAGTTCCAGATCTGCTAATCTTGTCTCATAAGACTTGTTTTCTAATCCAGACAACATCCTGGTAAATCTCCTCTACACCCTCTCCATAGCTTCATGTAATGAGGTGACAAGAACTGAACACAATACTCTGTGTGGTCTTACCAGAGATTTGTAGAGTTGCAACATAACCTCTCAACTCCTGAAATCAATTGCTCTATTAATAAATCCCAGCATCCCATAGGCTTCTTAACTATCCTATCAACCTGTGTGGTGACCTTGAGGGATGCGTGGATTTGAACCAAAGTCCCTCTGTTCATCTACACTCCTAAGTAACCATCCATTAACCCTATACTCAGCCTTCTGGTTTGTCCTTCCAAAATGCATCATTTATAGATCCAGAATGAACTCCATCTGGCACTTTTCTGCCAATGTCTGTATCCAGTCTATATCCTCTTTTTACCTTCAACAACCTTCAGCTCCATCCACAACTTCTCCAATCTTTGTGTCATCCACAAACTTACTGACTCATTCTTTATCAAGGTCATTTAGGAAAATCACAAAGAGCAAGGGTCCCAGTACACTCTACTAGTCACTGACCACCAGACAGAATACTTTTCTTCCATTAATATTCTCTTCTTTCTTCCTGCAAGCCAATTTTTATCAACACACCCAAGGTTCCATTGATCCAATGCCTCATGACTTTCTGAATGAGTCTCTCATGGGGGATCTTGTCAAATGCCTTACTAAAATCCATATGGACCACATCTACCACCCTACCATCAATTTATTTTGGTACTTCCCGAAAAAAACTTAATTAGGCTCATGAAGCACAAACATCCCTTCACTTTATTTTTTTTTATTAACGGAACATAATTTAATTTATATAAACATTGATAATTGACATCCATGATTATACCCAAATACTTAATTCAATCCATCCATTTCAAATTAAGAATGTTCTTGTAAGCTGAATAATCTCCTTCACTCATCAGTAATATTTCGCTTTTTTCCCAATTAATTTTATATCCAGAAAGACGTCCATATTACATCAGACACTCCTTCAAATGCAAAAATGATTGAGCTGGATTTGTTAGGTCCACCAATACATCATCAGCAAATAAATTAATTTTATATTCCTCATCTAAAACTTCATACCCTGTATCTGTGTATTCTGTCTTATCAACTGTGCCAAAGGTTCGATCACTAACGCAAATAAAGTTGGTGATAAAGGACAACCTTGAAGAGTAGATCAGATCAGTTTAAACGAGTCCGAAATCAAACCATTCGTCAGTACTCTAGCTACCAGTTTACTATATAAAGCCTTAATCCAACCAGTAAAAAAAGGACCAAACTTAAATTTCTCCAAAACTTTGAACAAAAAATTCCACTCAACTCTATCAAACGCTTTTTTGGCATCTAAAGATATCACCATCAGGTGATCTGAAGATTGTCGAAATCTATTAATCAAACTAATCACACGTAATATATTATCCGAGGCATATCTATTCTTTATGAAACCTGTTTGATCCATATGAATCAACTTAGGTAAAAACTTAGACAATCTATTCGCTAAAATTTTAGCTATAATTTTATAATCTACATTCAACAATGAAATCGGTCAATATGAAGATACTTTCAAAGCATCTCTATCTTTCTTTGGAATTACCGTAATTAAAGCACTAGAAAAAGTCTCAGGCAATTCATAATATTCTCCAACCTGATGTAGTACATCTCCAAACACTGCAGAGAGGTCATTGTAAAAAATTTTATAAAATTCGACTGAAAATCCATCATCACCAGGCGATTTACCATTCGGCATTTCCATCATAGCCATTTTAATTTCCGAGTCAGTAAATGGTGGTTCCAACTCCAGTATATCTATATCCTCTAACGTCAGTAAGTTCAACTGTGATAAAAAAAAAGATCAATTGATCTGTTTTCTTCTTTTCCTTCAGATATATATATATATATATATATATATATATATATACATATATAACTTTTTATAAAATGAACAAAATTCATCATTAATCTCATGAGGTTTATACGTAATAAACAAATTCCGTCTAACAGCATTAATAGTCCTTGAAACCTGTTCCTTCTTTAATTGCCATGCCAATACCTTATGTGCTTTCTCTCCCCATTCATAATATCGTTGTTTACTCCTGTTAATCATACACTCAAATTGATAAGATTGCAAAGTATTATATTCCACTTTCAACATAGACAGTTCTATTTTCTGATCTTCTGTAGCATCTCTCTGGAACTCCTTTTCTAACTCACTAATCCGTTTCTCTAACTCAAGACTCTGATTTAATTGATTCTTTTTTTATTTTAGTAATATAACTAATTATTTGTCCTCTCAAATAAGCTTTCATAGCATCCCATACTACAAATTTACTGTGAACAGAATTAGAGTTTTCTTTCAAAAAGAAATTAATTTGTTCTTTCAAAAAATAAATAAATTCTGTATTTTTTAACATTATATTAAACCTCCAACGATAAGCCACTTGAACTTACTCAGAAGTTAGATATGTAAAGTATAACAGAGAATAATCCGAAATCACTCTGATTTTATATTCTGCTTGTTGTATTTTCCCCTGTAAATGTGCCGATACTAAAAATAAAGTCAATCCTTGAAAGCAATTCATGTCTAGCTGAATAAAAGGAGAAATCCTTCTCTGTCAGATTAAGACATCTCCAAATATCCACTAAATTGAGATCTTTTATCAACGCTTGAATCTGAACTGCCATCTTAGATTTCTTAACTTTCTTCAGGGACTTATCTAATAAAGGTTCCAAAACACAATTAAAATCACCACCAACTAAAACATTCTCATTAACCTGACCCAGATATAAAAATGCATCCGAAATAAATGTTTCATCATCTTCATTTGGGGCATAAATATTAAGTAAAGTCCAAAATTCACTAACAATCTTACAATTCAATTTAAGAATACATCCTGCCTTTTCCTCCATTGATTGTAATTCAAAAGATAAATTCTTATGTATCATATTTGCTACACCTTTAGCCCTAGAGTTAAATGAAGAAGAATATACATGCCCTACCCAATCCTCTTCAATTTCATACTTTCCTTGACATTCAGATGTGTTTCTTGTAAAAAAGTGACATCAATTTTCATTTTCTTAATATACACCAAAATGCATTTACGCTTAATTGGACTGTTTAAACCTCGAACATTAAAAGTAGCAAACCTCAATTTTGACCTATCTACTAATATTACTAAGAACTAATAATATCGATATATAAAAACTCAAATCAACGTAAATAGGCCCTCCAATAGGAGAAAAAGTAACCACAAATTAAAGATTAAATAAAATTAAAATGAAAAAAATTGAAAAAAAGATAAAGAAAAAAAAAACAAAAAACCTACCAAGAGGTAGTAATCCCCAAACAAAACTTGGGTGTTCTTTCTTTAATTGCCACGCCAGCCAAACAAAGAATGACAACAAAATATAATGACTTAAAAATTAAGAATAAGAAAGTTCTTCTGTTCATCCAAGAGATTCCAAACTTGGTGACCCCATTTCAAGAGGAATTAGATTCTTTCCATTCCCATTTTTCCCATTTCTACCATTTCTTCCATTTCCAGATCAACCAGATTTTTCTTTAGGAGACAATGGTGGACTGTGACTTTGTCCTCTTACATCTGGCAATGAATCAGCTAAAATCATTGCTTCACGCTCATTCTCAAAAAACCGAGATTGAAAATATCCACAAAACACCTTCAACACTGTCGGATAGCAAAAAGTAGACTTATAGCCTTTACGCCACAAAACTTCTTTAACTGGATTAAATCGACGCCGACGCTGAATAAACTCTTGACTCAAATTGAGGTTTAATCTTTTTACCATTAATGGCCATAACAGTTCCTTAATATTTTAAACTAAGTTTTTTAAAAAGTTTAAACTTGAAAACAAAGAGTTAAAAACGGGTTCTTAAAAGTCTGGCCAGAGAGGTCGAGATTACATGTCTAGACTCTACACCATCTTGCCACTCCCCAAACATCCCTTCACAAAGCCATGCTGACTATTCTTTTGACTGTACTTCTCCAAATGCTCATAGATCCTCTCCTTAAGAATCCGCCAATTGGTGCACTCCACTAACATAAGACCCACCAGTCTAAAATTCCCAGGATTCTCCCTGTTACTTTTTTAAACAAAGGGACTATATTTGCCATTTTCCAATCCTCCAGCACCTCCCCTGCAGCCAATGAGGACTCAAAGATCATAGTTACTCCCCCAGCTATCTCTTCTCTCAATTCCAACAGCAATCTGGGGTATATGACATTTGGACCTGGGGGCTTATCAATCTTGATATTTTTAAGAAGATCTAACACTTCCTCTGACTTAATCTTCACATTGTCCAGCACACAAGCCTGTTTATTCTGACCTCATCCTGACCAAGGTCCTTTTCTCTTGTGAATACTGAAGTATTTATTTAGAACCTCCCCAATCTCCTCTGTCTCCAGGCACATGTTGTCCCCTTTTCCCCACCATCATTCTCATCATCCTTTTATTCTTCACCTCTGCATAGAACACCTTGCGGTCTTCCTTAATCCTACATGCTAAGGTCTTCTCATGTCCCCTTTGATATCTCCTAACACCTTTCTTAAGATCCTTCCTGGCTACCATATACTTCTCATGAATCTTTCCTGTTTCCTATTTCCTATATCTGATATATGCTTCTTTTTTTCCTTTTGACTTGTTGCCTCACCTGTTTCGTCAGGCACGGTTCCCTTATACTACTACTCTTTCCTTGTCCCAATGGGACAAACCTATCCTGAATCTAGCTTGTGTTCCCTAAACCTCCTCCTCATTACTTCTGTGATTTCACCCTTGAACAACTGTTTCCAATTTACTCTTACTTGTCCCTTCATAATTTGCCATTTCCCAATTAAGTACTTTTGTCCATTTTTAAATCTTTTCCATAACTATTCTGAAGCTCAGGGAGTTGTGGTCACTCTCATAAAAATTCTCCCCCCACTGAGAGGTCCACCTCTTGACCAGGTTCATTACCCAGAATTAGATCCAGTATGGCCCCTACACTCATCGGCCAGTCCACATACTGTGTCAGGAATCCTTCTTGAAACACTGAAACATTTTTTTTTACTTTCCCTATCTCCTCTGGCTCCAGGCAATGTTGCCTCCTTTATCCTTAAGTGGCCCTAAATTCACTCTCATCAGCCTTTTGTTCTTCAAGTATGCATAGATTGCCTTAGAGTTTTCCTTAATCCTTCTTGACAAGTCCTTCTTGTGCCCCCTTCTAACTCTCCTCAGTTCTTTCTTAAAGTTTTTTTTTTCCTGACTGCCATATATTTCTCATGAGACCTTCTTGTCTTTTGCTTCCTAAACCTTTTGTGTGCTTCCTTCTTCCTCTTATCGAGCTGTCTCACCTCTTTTGTCAACCATAGTCCCCATATCCAACCATTTCTTGCCTGTCTCAGTGGGACAAACCAATCCAGAACTTTGCAAAAGATGTCCCTAAATATCTTTAACATTGCTTTTGTGCATTTTCCTGAGAACATTTGTTCATTTTTTCCTAATTTACTCTTTCCAGTTCCTGCCTAATGCTATTGGTAATTTGCCCTTCCCCAATTAAACATTTTTTTTTATCATCGTGTCTACTCTAAATCATTGTCTATAGCTATGCTAAAGATCAGGATGTTATGGTCGCTATTACCAAATGTTACCCGACCGAGAAGTCTGCCACTTGACTAGGTTCATTACCCTGTATGAGATCCAGTATGGCCTCTCCTCTAGTTGGCTGGTCCACATACTGTGTCAGGAATCCTTCTTGGACATATCAGACAAATTCTGCCCAATCTATCCCTTTGCCAGTTAATATTTTAGAAGCTGCAGTTTCCTATTACAACAACCCCGGTATTTCTGCACTTCCCAAAAACTGTCTACTTACCTGCTCCTCAGTAATCCAAAGTGCTATTTGAGGACTTCAAGATGGCTCCCAATATAGTGATCGCTTCCCTTCCTCCATCCAACTTTCCCTCACTCTGACTCAGTAGATTTTCCCTCCACAATGTCCTCCCTTTCTGCAGCTGTGATACTATCCCTCATCAGTAATACTTCTCCCCTTCCTTTTTTACCTCCCATCCCATCCCTTTGAAAACATCTGAACTCTGGTTTCTGCATCAGCTAATCCTGTCTTTGTGTCACAAAAATGTCTCTAATAGCCACAGCCTAATAATTCCAAGTTCATCTCCCTTATACCTAACACTTGATGCTTTCAAATAAACACATTTCAAATCCTCTAGTTGACTACATTTATGTTCCCTTCACTAACTATTCCTTCCTCAAAAATGCATTACAAATTGCCTCAAACTTTCCATCAACTGCTCTATTATCTGTCCTCTCATTCTGGTCCCCCCCCCCCCCCAACCCCCAACAAGTTGAAACTCTCATTAGAAGCTCCTGCAAACCTTCTGTCAGGATATTGGTCCCCTATGGCTCAGGAGCAACCCATTCTTATTGTGTAGGTCATTTCTTTCCCAGAAGAAATTCCAATGATCCACAAATCTGAGCCCTTCCCTCCGCACCAACACTTTAACCATGCATTCATCTGCCATATCTTCCTATTTAAATCCTCACTGTCGCATGATACAAGCAGCAATCCAGAGATGACCACCCTTGAGGTCCTGCTTCAGCTTCCTTCCTAACTCCCTCTATTCTCTCTTCGGGGCCTCAACCCTTTATAAAATACCTGTGCCATTGATACGACTGTGGACCGCAACATCTGTCTGCTCACCCTCTGGTTGAGAATGCTATGGACTCAACCTTAGTGTTCCATGGCCCTGGCACGTGGGAGGCAGCATATCATCCAGGAGTCTCGATCTTGTGCACAAAACCTCCTATCTATTCCCCCAACTATCAAATCCTCAATCACTAGCTCCTCTCTTCTCCCTCCTTCCCTTCTGAACCAAAGGGCCAGCCTCTGTGTCAGAGAACTGACTGTGATGACTTTTTCCTGGTAGATGATCCCCCTCCCCCTCATTGTAGCTAAAATAGTATACTCATTGTTGAGGGGAACTGCCTCATTCACTTTCCTTTCCTAACACTCATCAAGTTACAAGCCTCTTGCCTCGTGGGTGTGTCCTTATAGCTTCTGTCCATCACCCCCTCTGCCTTCTGAATAATTCAGAGTCCATCTACCTCCAGCTCCAGTTCCCTAAACATTGTCTGCAAGAAGCTGCAGTTGGAAGCACCTCTTGCAGCTGTAGACATCATGGAGACTTGTGCTGTCCCCGATCTCATACATCCTGGAATTGGAGCATACCCACTGCCTGACCTACTATCTCTAGGTGATTACAAATGTTCTTACCTAACCTTACTGGTGACATATCCTCAGCCTTTACTCACCAAAGCCTCTTAAGCCAAAGTAGACAAAATAGCTGATGACTCATTTGAATTTTTAAAATGGCTAAGCATACAGGATTGGTGTAGTTTAAAGCAGACACACTCTTAAAATGTACTGAAAATATTGAATGATCTTGGTACTGCTTAAACTTGTAGTGAGAAAAAAGAATGGCCATTTAGAAAGCAAGTTGGAGATGAGAAACTGTTTTGATAATGATAGGTCCATTCATGGATATGGACATGAGTTTTACTCCCAGATGGTGTGTTACCTCCCTGTTAACAGAGTCAAGGATGTTTTGGAATGGGTACAAGAAACTCTGAAATGAGAGAGTGAGGTATCCGAGGTTGTGGTCTATGTTGGAACTAAAAAGAGAGATGAGATCCTGAAAATCCGTTGAATTCTCTGCCCAGTGAAGCAGTAGAGGCAGCCTCATTGAATGTATTTAAGACACAAGTAGATTTATTTTTGAGTGGCAATGGTTATGGGGAGTAAAGTCCTCAGCTAGATCCATATTTACCTAATTGAGTGGCAGAGTGGACTTGATGGGACAGATAGCTAGTCCTGGTCTTATTTTTATGTTCTTCTGTTCAAAGAGAATTTTGAGTATTATGTGAAATGTAAAAAGTGGGACCTCTAGGATCATAATCTCAGGAATACTTCTTGGGTCACTCGCTGCAAGATAAGAATGAGGAAGGTAATAGACTTGAATGCATGGACAAAGAGCTGATGGATGATACATGGACCATTGGACTCTCTTCCTGGGTAGGTGGGACTTGCAGTGGAAGGTTGGGTTGCACCTTGAGTGAGAAGAACTAATATCCTTGTTTCAACTTTTGCTGGGGTTCAATTCAGAAAAGTTTAAGCTAGCATGGTAGGGGGTGGAAGAGAGAGTGGTAAGCAAGCAAGTGGAGGAATTGAGGAGAAGGTAGAGATTAGATCAAGTAATTGTGAAAGGAAGCACAGGCAGGGTCAGGCTAATGAACATGGTGGCACTAATGAGTTAAAGTGTATTTATTTAAATGCAAGGAATTTTACAGGGAAGCAAGTATTTTGGTCACTACAAAAACTTGGTTGAGAGAAGCTGAGGATTGACAGCTCAAGGTTCCAGGATTCAGATGCCTTAGACATGATAGAGAAGGAGATAAAAGAAATGAGGGAGTCACAATGTGGTTAAAGGCCATTTAGCCCTTCTTCAATGGAAGGAAAATTTGGCATGAGAGTCTTGGAGGTAGGATTTACTCTCACCTGGAAAAGTAGAGTGTTATATTCAGCAATGCTTTGCATTGGGGAGATCGTGTCTTACACACATGATTGTTTTTTGGGCAATGATGAAGATAATTCATATGGATAGAGTGGTGGATGATGTCAACAAAATTTAATGTAGTACACTGATCTAGAGGATTAAGGCATGTGGGATCCACAGAGAATTGGTCAATTGAATTCAAAATTGGCTTGATGATATCAGATAGAGTATTGAAAGAGTGGTGTTTCTCTGAATGGAATTCATTAACAGTGGTGTTCTGCAGGGATCAGTATTGAGATTGCTATAGTTTGTGATTATATATAAATGCTTTCCAAAAAAAATTGTAAAAGCACAATGCAAGAGAATCTCAGCAATTCAAATTGTGTACTCTAAAAAGCAAAGATAAAGATACATAACAAACATTTTGGGTTTGACCCCTTTATCAAGGTAAAAAAATCCTTATCCAAAAAATCTAGCCTGGTCATTAAAACAAGAAAATCTACAGTCACTGTGATTGTAGTAAACACATAAACGTACTGGAGAAGCTCAGCAATTCCTGCAGCATCCATAGGATAAATTGCCATGTTTTGGGCCTGAGCCCTTCATCAAGACATGAGCAAAAATCAGACAGACAACTGAATAAAAAAAGTAGCTGACATGTCTCTTCATAGTCCCAACTCAGACCACCTGCAAATTGTATCCTGTCTGGGCTCCCTTCAACCATATACTGTTAACATCGACTTCTCCAGTTTCCATTAGCCTCAACCCTCTCTACCTCCCATTCCATCACTCTATTTCCCTATCCCTCTGTCTCCTTTCCTCCAGATCTGCATTCACAGATCAATTTGTAGCTTTTCTCTCCTGCCCACCCCCACCTCCATTTCCACCCATGACCTCTTGACTGTTGGCCTGGGCTCCTCCTTCTTCCCTCCTCCCCCTACCTTTTTATTCAGGTGCTTTCTGCTCATACCTTGATGAAGGGCTCAGGTGTTGGTTATATATCTTCGCCTCCTCTGGATGCCACAGGATCTGCTGAGTTTCTCCAGCACTTCCATGCATTTAGATTTGATTAGGTTGTTTTCAGACAATAATAATTAAAAAATAAAAACTGTACAGTAATTTTGTTGCCAATGCCTAATGACTAACTTATTTAACAATTCTTGATTACCCATAAATTCCATTGCCTCCATGGTGGAATTTGAATTCATTTCTTGGAATGTAAGTCCGGGCATGGTAACTTGCCCAGTGCAAGCAGCATGTTTGCTCCCCTAATGTGCGACACTTAACAGAACACTGTTTATTTTAAGTGTTCTGATAAGTGAAGCTACTGATTGGTAGGTCAAATAAATACAACACATTTATCCCCTGCTGGACTAGTATTAAAATCTGAGTCCACTGTTTACATTAACCACATTACGGAACATAGTACCTCTTCAGGCAACTTATTAACCTGTGAAAGTAATGTTATAATATATTAATAAAATATCGATGTCACTAATTTGAACTGGCATTATTTACAAAATTATATCATATAACATAATTTAATGACCTACATCAACTAATTGTACTTATCATGCTTTACAATACAAACAACTCTCCATTATATTGATTTAGAAACCTGAATTACAACTTTGTTACATTACTTTAATCACTTCACTGATTGGATCATTAAAATGTTGTTATATCCATAATTTTACTCTGTCAAAGTGTAGAATTGAGTGGCAGAAATTCCATGCTCAGGAACGCTGCTGTGGTAACAGTAAAGGAGTTGTCAGCAGCATTTGAGGCAGAAATACTGCAACATGTAGGTGTCAATCAAATGGATGTATACACGATAGCAAAACTTTTGATATAATACTGCCCAATCAAGCTAAAGCACATGTTTCTCTAGCTCCTCATAACCCACAATCAGAAACAGCATTGGTGGGATGGCATTTGTTTGGCGAACAGCACATTTATTCCTTCCTCCATGAAATCGGCATACCCAACATTCAAGAGACCTAAGAAAACCCAATCTTGTTATTTTCTATTGTCAATCTGTGAAAAGTGGAAGATAGAAAGCAAAGTGTTTTAAATTTTTGATTCCTGATCACTCATAACTTATATGAAACTGGGACAGGCTGCAATAGTAGAAAATAAATCAACCTTTTATGTCATGTTGAATTCCACCAATCACTGCAAATCTCCATTAAAACAAAACGATAGCAAATCTACTGCTACAGGAATTAAAACAAATGTTTGCAACTTCCAAACTAATATAAAATTCTTTCTTCTTTTCTTTGGCTTGGCTTCGCGGACGAAGATTTATGGAGGGGTAATGTCCACATCAGCTGCAGGCTCGTTTGTGGCTGACAAGTCCGATGTGGGACAGGCAGACACGGTTGCAGCGGTTGCAAGGGAAAATTGGTGGGTTGGGGTTGGGTGTTGGGTTTTTCCTCCTTTGTCTTTTGTCAGTGAGGTGGGCTCTGCGGTCTTCTTCAAAGGAGGTTGCTGCCCGCCGAACTGTGAGGCGCCAAGATGCACGGTTTGAGGCGATATCAGCCCACTGGCGGTGGTCAATGTGGCAGGCACCAGGAGATTTCTTAGGCAGTCCTTGTACCTCTTCTTTGGTGCACCTCTGTCTCGGTGGCCAGTGAAGAGATCGCCATATAACACGATCTTGTGAAGGCGATGGTCCTCCATACTGGAGACGTGATCTACCCAGCGCAGTTGGATCTTCAGCAGCATGGATTCGATGCTGTCAGCCTTTGCCATCTCGAGTATTTCGATGTTGGAGATGAAGTCGCTCCAATGAATGTTGAGGATGGAGCGGAAACAACGCTGGTGGAAGCGTTCTAGGAGCCTATCCAAAATAAAATATTGTGCCACAAATTAGAACATGTTGGTCTTGAGGCATAAAGGAAAATCTATCCTGAGAAAATCTAAAGCTTTATAATTTCACCCAGAATCATTTTCCCACAAAGTTGATTGTGGGAGAGAAAAACAAATACTTTCAGAACTGGAAGAAAATAATTCTTGACCAGCAAGTAAGCTTTGGTGGCCATTATGATTAGGCAATGACAGAAGAAGCAGAACGGTAGATGAGTTTGTTTCAAGACTTTGATCCTGTTTCGTCTGCCTCAGTGGTGATGAGATGGAAATAGTAGACGATTATAAATTCCTGGGAGTAAGCAACTCCAGTAACTTGCCCTTGTTCAGCCTTGTCAATGTAATAGCCAGATGCCCTAGGAAATATGGCATGTCACCAGCATCCCTTAACTACTTGCACAAATGAAAGTATCTGGTCAGGATACATCACTGCATGGTACTGTAACTGCTCTGCTCAAGGCAACAAGAAACATCAGAGGCTTGTTAATCTGGTTTAGATCATCGTACGACCCACCCCCCCCTACTTTATATCAACTGCATTTGAACCTCATTGGAAAAGCAGCCAACATTTTAAAAGACTCATCTTACCACAGCCATATTCTCCTCAGCTCCCTCCCAGAAGGAAGATTCATGAGTATAACATCACACACCACCAGATTCAAGAACAGTTTTTGTCATTATTAAGACGGTTGAATGAGCATGTTCTTAACCCTGAAAGCGCTGAACTTTAGGCTTCTGTACAGTCTGCCCAAAGGAGGTAGCGAGAAGAGGTTGTGACCAGGGTGATGGGAATCCTTTATGATTATTGCTGCCTCCTTGAGACAGTGTCTTGGGTCGATGGCTTCAATGGGTGGGAGTTTGGAGCCCATGATGGATTTGGCTATGTTTGCTACCTTCTGCAGCCTTTATGTTGCTCTGCATATAAATTACCAAACCAGGCTGTGATGTATTCCAGTCCATATATGGCTGTCTTTCTATATTATTTAAATGATTCTTTCTGCAGAATATTAAATAGGATACATAAGAGGAAAACCAACATTGTTAAAGGAAGTAAAATTGTGCCTCTGTAGCCATGTGTTACTCGAAAGAAGACACACACATGTAGTGTAATCAGGTTAAGCTCTGAGTTTTATTAGAACTCAGGCCTGACTTTTATACTTGCACTGTTCACCCCTTGGCTGACATCACAATATACATAACAAAAACTAGTTTCCCGCATGTGGGTACTTTCCTGCATAACAATGCCATCTTCCCCATGTGCTGTCCCTGTCTGTTGGCTGCGCAGCGAAGCCAGTGCCATTTTGGGGTTGCTGGCCTTTAAGTTACCCTTGCCGTTCACCAGCCGGTTCGCTAGTTGGGGCCAGTGCCACTGCGCAGGCTGTTGGCCTTTGGTTGCACTCGCTGCCCAGAGTGTCGGCTCAATCGCCACCGCCGCGGTGGTCCGCCACACCTCCACATACTTTATTCTTGGATATCTATCATGTTGTCTCGCGGAATACTCTCAATTTGTAAAAATGACAAAGGGTAACGTTTATGATCATGACAAGAATTATATACAACATTGATCACAAGAACAAAAGCAGAAATTCCAAATTGTCACTTTGAATACGTTGATTATTTAAATCAATGGTACTAATGTTTTCTCCAACCAAATTTTATCATTTTCTCTGATAACCAAAGATCTGCTCATCTTCATTAAATCAGCACCCAAAATATCAGTACAAATATTAAGCCAAGAATAAATTCCATGTGAAGATGAAGTGCTATGAGACAATATCATTAAAACGACATGTGAGAGAGATGAAGGCACATTATGTTTGGCTTCATTTTTTTCCCCCAAATTTCAATTTAAAATGAAATAATAAATTCAAACTTACATAAAATCTTCTTGTTAATGTTCCCTGAGAATGTGCTTCTCATATCTTTTCATCTAGTAACATAATCAATAACAATTCATGATAACTTGGCACAAAGAATGAGATGAAGTTGAAATTATTGTCTCTATGGCAACAGTGTGGAGACAACCTTCATTAGAGTTGCAGTAACAAAAGAACCACAGAGCATGTACAAAACCTACTTAAAACTATCGAGTGCAATTTGTTTTCAATTGTTTAAACAGATATTCAATTCTAAAAGAAGAAAAAGATAGTTTGCTCAAATATTTGTGCAATTTTTAAAGGGATGAAGATTTTGAAAGATAGTAAATTTTAATCTACATCTCGTATAGCAGAAATATTTTTAAAAGTATTTGTCATGATATATCTGATAATAACAAAGATGTCAACTGATTTTAGTGTGAGCTGTTATTTTAATTCACCATATCACTTCCATATGTTCAATGTTTCGTATGCTAACTAGGTTGAATAAACTGGAATGGTTGACATTCAAAAACTTAGGGTTGAATAAATATCTTAGTTCTGTGAATTCTATAGATCAAAATAATGCAATAATAAGAAAAAAAAGATAGATGCAGATGGAGGACATTGAGATCCTGCTTTATCTTTCAGTAAAATCCTTGTCAATCCCACAATGTTCCTTAATGATCTGTCTATCCAAAAACTATCACTCTCTTTCTTGAATCTGAATCAGTCATTTGCCATTTGTATACATGGATGAGTTGGGAGATCTTCCTATTTCCCAATTTTTGGATTTTTAATGACTCGGAAAGTAACAGTGGAGATTCACGAATTATATTGATATCAATTAAAAAGAATTTGAAGGATTTTTTTTGGCAAAGGTTAAATTTTTTTAATTATAAATGAAGTGCAATGCCACATAACAAGACTTTATTTGTCCTAATGTCTTGGTGTCATGAACAGTTAACAAAAGAGAAGGGCTCGTGTGGTTATGTTTGAAACACTGCTATCATTGGAATCTTCAAGGAAACATATGTTCAATATTTCATCTGAAGTGACTGATCATCTTCTCAGTGACCATTAAAACAATTATGGGAAATAGTTCTCAAATCCTGCTATTTGGAGATGCTCTTTTTTTAAAAAAAAAAGGTCAACACCTCATGCTTTCTGCCCAGAGGAAAGAAACCTTTGTTGCTCATGGCAATGATAAAAGCAAAACAAACTCACCAACATTTCAGCTCCTTCCATGTAAAAGCAAGACCTTATTAAAGTGATGAAGAAAAGGCAAGCCCAGTGGTTCTCAACCTTTTTCTTTCCACTAACATACCACTTTAAGTATTCCTTATGCCATAGGTGGTCTCTGATTAGTAAGGAATTGCTTAAAGTGATAAGTGGGTAGAAAGAAAAAGTTTGAAAACCACTGTTTCAATCGAACCTAATTGGCTCGTTATGTGCACGGCTTCATAACTCCAAAGGAAATGGGTCAATGTCAATTTTTCTCAATCAAAATATTTCAGTAACAATTGGGTCTAGAGCAGTGATTCTCAACCTTTCCTTCCCACTCATGTACCACCTTAAGTAATCCTTTACTAATCATAAAACACTTATGGCATAGGAATTACTTAAAGTGGTATGTGAGTGGAAAGAAAAAGGTTGAGAACCACTGAGCTAGACAGTAGGATCAGAAGGCACACTTTTCCTGATGACAAGGTCTTCAAACACCAGGTGTAACTGGGTTCGATACTGCTGAGAGCTTTCCCAAATGATGTAGCTTGTTAGGCAAAATTAAGGAAATTAATCTACCTAAATTGAACAATTTTATTTTAAGACTGGCAGTGTGGTATTAAAGAATGATTGTCTCCGCAAATTTTGCCATGTGGCAAATATACAGTAAATGTGGGGCATGGAAGGAGCTCAGTAGAACAGAGGGAACTGTGAATACAAATACACAATTCCCTGAAGTGGCGTCACAGTTAGATATGGTCGTAAAGAGTGTTTTTAGGACTTTGGCCTTCATGAATCACAGTATTGAGTAGAGGAGTTGGGATTTTATGGTGAAATATTTAAAATGTCCTTAGCCACGGGTGTGGTACCGGAGCAGGGTAGCTCATGTTGTTCCATTGTTTAAGAAAGGCTCCAAGAGTAAGCCTGGAAATTATAGGTTGATGAGCCTGCTGTCATAGTAGGTGCATTATTAGTAAGTGTTCTAAGAGATCAGATATACAAGTATTTGATAACCAGGTATTGATTAGGGATGGTCAACATAGTGATTTACAAATCTTGTGGAGTTTTTCGAGGAGGTTACCTGGAAAGTGAATGAAGGAATGGCAGTGGATGTCTACATGGCCTTTGACCATGGGAGGTTAGTCAGAAAGATTCAGACACTTGATGTAGTAAATTGGATTCATCAATGGAGAAGTCAGAGAGAGGTGGTGGATAATTGCTTCTCAAACTGGAGGGCTATGACTCATAATGTCCCTTAGGGATCAGTGCTGGGATGTCATCAGCATCAGTCATCTGGGTGATAATAAGGTAAATTGGATGAGCAAGTTTGTGGACAGTGAAGAATGCCTTCTAAGCTTGCAGAGGGATCTGAACCTGCTGGAAAAAGGGACTGAAAAATTGCAGATGGAATTTAATGCGGACAAGTGTGATGTGTTGTATTTGGAAGGAGAATCCAAGAAAGGACATACACGGTAAATGGTAGGGCACTGAGAAGTGAGGTAGGACCGAGGGATCTGGGAACACAGATACATAGTTCCCTGAAAGTGGCTTCACAGGTGCATAGAGTTGTAAAGAGAGCTTTTGGCATATTAGCCTTCATATATCAATATTGAGTATAGGAGTTGGGATGTTATAGTAAAATTGTATAAGATCTTGGTGAGGCCAAATTTGGAGTATTGTGTGCAGTTTTGGTCACGTAACTACAGGAAAGATATCAATAAGATAGAAAGAGTGCAGAAAAGATTTACTAGGATGTTGCCTGGACTTCAGGAACTGAGTTACAGGGAAAGATTAAACAGGTTAGGACTTTTACCTAGAATGTAGAAGAATGAAGGGAGATTTGTTAGAGGTATTTAAAATTATGAATTGTCTAGTCAGAGTAAATGTAGTTAGAATTTTACCTACATGTGATAGCACAGATTCTATCACCAATGTGTATATGTACACAGGTACAGATGGTGGTGTAGGATGATTGTGATTGGCTGAGAATGTAGCCACACCTACTGGCAGGTCTTAAAAGATTGCTCCTAGTCAGACCAGGTCATTCTGGACTGGTCGACCTACTTGTGTTATACTCCGGTCTTTTAGTTAATAAAAGCCTTGATTTGGATCAACAAGTCTTTGGTTCTTTCGACGCACATTACACTTTTATTAACTAAAAATAAATTTTGAAGGGATGAAGCATATGCTACGGCTGGAACGCCTCGACATCGACCCACAGTCAGCTACAGCCTCGAATGACTTTAAGCTTTGGGTGAGTTGCTTCGAAACATACAGCTCTCTGATCCTGCCATGATAGAGGACAGCCGTTGACTACTAATATTGATGACTATGGTGTCTCCAAGAGTACCAAAGTGTCCAGGACGCGACCACTTACGACGCAGCCATGAAGGTGCTGAAAGAGCTCTATGAGCGACCGGTGAACAGTACAAACTGCTCGGTACAAACTCGCTACAAGGAGGCAACAGCCCGGTGAGTCCTGGAAAGCTTATATTCAGGCACTAAGGGCAATGGGCAGGGACTGTGCCTGCACAGACAGAAATGCCTCAGAGACCACAGACAATCTCATTCAGGATGCCTATGTGGCCAGGGTTCGATCGAACCTGCTAGAGCACGGGGGAGAAAACCTAGAGGATGTGATCCGGATTGCAGAGACGTTGGAGGTTGTGGTCTTAAGTATGGACGTGTCCTCTGGGGGCTGGGTCCCACACTCTGATGTAAGTAGGATGCCCTCCCTCTACCCTACTACTGCCGCTATGCTGCCCGATGCAAACCCAAAGTGTTATTTCTGCAGGAAGAACAAGCATAGCAGGTCCAAATGCCCGGCAAGAAAAGCCAGGTGCCAGAAATGCCTTAAAAACTGCCACTTTGCTGCAGTCTGTCGCTCCAAAATGGCCTCCGTCAAACACAGTGCCTCATGTGAAGCCAAATCACCTCTCCATTTCAAACACTTCTTCCTCAGAGCTCTCGTCCAATGAGAGCAAAGACTCCACCACGCGGAAGCGCCTGATGTCACAGGGCAGACGACGAGAGCACAAGGTACAACCCACCCTCGCCGCAATGACGTTCACCCTAACATCCGACTAGGCCCCAGCCTCGACCTCTATGCCCACAGCCACTGCTGACCAGGGAACCGCCGCCGCTGCCAACCGGGGACACGCTGCTGCTGCCGACCGGGGACACACCAACGCTGTCGACCCACCACCGCTGACTGCCCCCCTGCTGACCGCCCCACTGCCGACGGCAAGCAGCAACCCCCAACACTTACCTTTGGCTGCAGGCAGCAACACCAACTCCCCGACATGGTATTTTCAGGCCCAACTGTTTGTGTGATGTCATCACGCACATATTGCGTGATGTCATCACGCAGGTCTCCAATGTCTACATTACAAGTCTCTGCATCAGTAACCCTAGACCAGGACTGCCCCCATCCCCTCACAAAAGCAATGGAACTGGTTAAAGTGCATGGACACTATACCACTTGCTTATTTGACTCGGGGTCAACTGACAGATTTATCCGCCCAGACCTGGCCCACCGTTGTGGACTGTCTATTCTCCCCACTGCACAGAGAATTTCATTGGCGACCAAATCGCACTCGACTGGGGTAAAGGGGTATTGCGTAGTGACCCTGAAAGTCCAGGGCATCACGTTCACAGCCTTCAAACTATTAGTCCTTCCCCAATTGTGCGCCCCTGCTCTGCTGGGACTGGATTTTTAGTGCCACTTTCAAACTGTTTCCCTGCACTTTGGGGGGCCTCACGCTCCGCTCTCTGTCTATAACCATCCCACCCCGGGAACCTGCTGCCAGCGGCAGCCCCACCCACCCGCCCCCGCGCCCCAGGGCCTCACCTGTAGTCTCTCAACTCTCCGAATTGCTCCGCCAGCACTTTTTGCAAATCTCACCCCTGGCTTGAAGCCTGTGGCCACCAAAAGCCAGCAATATAGTTCTGAACACAGTAAATTTATCACAAGCAAGGTGCGCAGACTGCTGGATGAGGGCATTATCGAACCTAGCTCGAGTTCATGGAGGGCCTTGGTAGTGGTTTTTACAAACGGGGAGAAACCGTGGATGTGGTGAATCAAATCGCCTAATACTGTGTATTGACTTATGTTCAGCCTATCATCAGCTCCTTATCCGCCAAGAAGACCGACCTTTCATGGCCTTCGAAGTGAATGGGTGGCTGTATCAATTCCTCAGGGTACCCTTTGGGGTCACAAATTGCATCGCAGTCTTCCAGCGGGAAATGGACCAGATGGTGGACCAGAACGGGCTGACTGCTACTTTCCCGTATCTGGACAATGTAACCATCTGCGGCCATGACACGGAGGATCATGATGCCAACCTTGAGAAATTTTTTCAGACTGCAACTCAGCTGAACTTGACCTACAATTTCGACAAGTGTGTCTTCCAGACCACTCAGCTCGCAATTCTGGGTTTTGTGGTGGAGAATGGGGTGGTCAGGCCAGATCCTGACCACATGCGTCCCCTCATGGACTTTCCCCCCCCAACACCCAGAAGGCACTCAAACGCTGCCTGGGTTTTTTCTCTTACTATGCCCAATGGGTTCCACACTATGCCGACGAGGCACGGCCACTCATCAACACCATCTCCTTCACCCATCAACCAAAACCAGAGCGGCCTTCGACTGAATCAAATCGGACATCGCTGCTGCAATGCTGCACACCATCGATGAGTCCATTCCGTTCCAAGTCGAAAGCGATGCGTCTGACTTTGCACTGGCAGCCATTTTGAACCAGGCCGGCCAGCTGGTAGCCTTCTTCTCCAGAACCCTCCAGGGTCATGAGAGCCGACATTCCTCGTCGAGAAGGAGGCCCAGGCCATAGTTGAGGCAGTACGTCATTGGAGACACTACTTCACTGGCAGGCGCTTTACGCTGCTGACCAACCAACGCGCGATCTCCTTCATGTTTAGCAATAACCAGTGAGGTAAGATCAAGAATTACAAAATTGCCAGGTGGAGAATCAAGCTCTCCACCTTTAATTATGACATACTGTATCGGCCAGGTAAACTCAAAGACCGGCCAGATGCGCTCTCCAGGGGGACTTGCGCCAACATGCAACTGGACAGGTTGCAGAAACTCCACGAGCAGCTCTGTCATCCAGGGGTCACTAGGTTCACGCACTTTGTCAAATCTCGCAACGTGCCCTACATGGTCGAGGATATTCGCTCCATGACCCAAGCCTGCCCCAGTGTGCGCTGAGTGCAAGCCCCACTTCTTCCATCCGGAGAACACCCATGTCATCAAAACCACCTGCCCCTTTGAGCGTCTCAGCGTAGACTTCAAGGGGCCCCAACCGTCGACCAACCGTAACACCTACATCCTTAAGGCCATCAATGAGTACTCCTGATTCCCGTTTGCTGTGCCCTGCTCGGACATAACTGCCTCCTCAGTTATAGAGGCCCTGCACAGCATCTTCGCCATCTTCGGGTACCCCAGTTACATCCAAAGTGACAGGGATTCCTCATTCATGAGTGCAGAACTGCACCATTGCCTTCTGGAATGTGATATTGCTTCAAGCAGGACCACCAGCTATAACCCTCACGGTAATGGGCAAGTTGTAAGAGAGATTGCCACCATCTGGAAAGCGGTTTCGCTTGCTCTCCGGTCCAAAGGTCTCCCCACCTCTTGCTGGTGGGATATGCTCACTAGTGCCCTACACTCCATCTGCTCTCTCCTATGTACCGCGACCAATGCCACCCCTCATGAAAGGATGTTCTCTTTCCCGAGGAAATTCGAGTTTGGTGCGACCATACCGGCATGGCTCACGGTTCCCAGTCCAGTCCTTTCACGACACCATGTCCGGTACTCTAAGAATGACCCCTTGGTTGACTGAGTGACTCTGCTGCATGCGAACCCGCATCATGCCTACGTTGAGTACCCGGATGGACGGGAGGACACAGTCTCAGTAAGGGACCTAGCCCAAGCCTGATCAGGTGCAGCAGTGCCTTTAACCCAACCTCCCCCTATTCCTTCTCCCACAGGTCATGTGCTTGAACAGAGGGACCAGCACCACCCCACCAGCTCAGGCCATTCTGTCGACAATGCTGTTGGGGAATTGAGCGAAGCAGTGGCCGCACCCGGCGACACGATTCTGGCGACCCCAATCCCGGCACTACGGTGGTCACCCCGGATACTCAGGCCCCCTGACCAGTACAGCCCCTAACCTCCATCCACCCTGGGGTCGGTTCTCAAAGAAGGGGTGAATGTGATAGTACAGATTCTATCACCAATGTGTATATGTACATATGTACAGATGGTAGTGTAGGATGATTGTGATTGGCTGAGAGTGTAGCCACACCTACTTGCAGGTTTTAAAGGATTGCTCCTAGCTAGACCAGGTCATTCTGGACTGGTCGACCTACTTGTGATATGCTCCAGTCTTTTAGTTAATAAAAGACTTGGTTTGGATCAACAATTCTTTGGTTCTTTGGACGCACATCACATTACATAAATGCAAACTTTTTCACATATTGAGTGGAGGGAGTGTACAATGAGCTGTCAGCTAAAGAGGTGAATGCAGGCTCATTTTTTTAACATTTACAAAGAATTTGGACAGTTACATGGATGGGAGAGGTATGGAGGCTATGGACTGGGTGCAGGTCAGTGAGACTAGGCAGAAAAATGATCCTGAACAGATTAGAAGGGCTAAAGGAGCCTGGTTTTGTGTTGTAGTGTACCAGGTTTCTATGGTTCTAAGCCGTTTCTCACGCTAGTGATGTTGGCACTGATACTCCTGTATCTCTTTCCTGGTGGGAGCAGCTGAAAGATTCTGTGTACTGAGTGGAAATTTTCTCCAATGATTTGTCTACCCTCTTCAGAGAGTGATCCTAATTGATCACAGTGATGGGTGGGGGGAGGAGGGAGACTCCAGTGATCCTCTCTACCACTATTGTGGTCCTTTGGATTGACCTCTGATCCATTTCTCTGAAGTAATTGTGCCATACTATGAGGCAGCCAGACAGGATGTTCTCAAAAGGGCTCTTATAGAATGATGACATGATGAAGACTAGTAGCCTTGCCCACTTCGGTATTCTCATGAAGTGCAATCGCTGTTGTGCCTTCCTGACAGAGTGAGGAAATGTTGAATGTCCATGTTAAGTGGATTCCATTATCTCCACTACAAATTTATAGATGTATAGTGGATGGTGGTTATTCCTGGTTCTAATGAAGTCCACGATCATCTCCATCATCTAATCTACATTGAGACTCAGGTCATTACTCTTGCACTATATCATAAGATTTTCCAGCTCTTTTCTGGAGTGTGACTCATCGTTATTGTAAATGAGGCAGACTACTGTTGTATCATTTGAAATCTTGATTACAGTGTTGGAGCTGGATCTATTGATGCATTGATGGGTCAGTATCGTGAACAGGAATGGACTAAGCACAAAGCCCTGAGGTATGCCAGTGCTCAGCTTGATGGATATCGACATTCTGCTATTAACCTGAACAGACTGTGATGTTTCCGTTAGAGAATGCTGAATCCAGATACAGAGAGGGGTATGAGTCCTAGTGAGGACAGCTTCTCTCTAAGCTTCTGGGTAATGATCATCTTAAAGGCTGAGCTGAAGTTAATGAACAGCTGCCTGGCGTATAAGGTATAATTTTTCCAGTGGGTCCAAGTGAAGGAGAAAAGCTTTAGCATTGTCAGTGGAACAGTTTCTCCAATAAGTGAATTGAAATGTGTTCAAATTCTGGGAGGTCTGCTTTGATGTGTTCCATCACCAGATTCTCAAAGCATTTCATAATGGTGGAGGTCAGTGCCACAGGTTTGTAGTCCTTGAGGCCTTTTATTGTTGCCCTCTTTGGTACTAGGATGAAGAAGTGAATTGCAGGGAAAGGTTAAACAGGTTAGGAAACATTTTTCAAGAGCATGGAAGAATGAAGAGAGATTTAATAGACATAAAGAAAACTATGATGGCAAGATCGAAAGGGTGCAGAAAAGATTTACTTGGATATTTCCGGATCTTCAGGAGTTGAGTTACAGGGAAAGATTAAATAGGTTGGGACTTTATTCTTTAGAGTGTATAAGAATGAGGGGAGATTTGTTTTACAAAATCATAAGGGGAATAGACAGAGTAAATGCTAATAGGGTCTTTCCACTTAGATTGGGAGAGATAAATACGAGAGGACATGGCTTCAGGGTGAAAGGTTTTAGGGGGAACTTCTTCACTCAGAAAATGGTGGGAGTTTAGAATGAGCTTCAATCTGAGGGAATAAATGCAGACTTACTCTTAAGTTTAAGAATAAATTGGATAGATACATGGATGGGGAATGATTTGGAAGTTTATGGAATGAGTGCAAGACAGTGGGACTAGAGGCACTGACTAGAAGGGCCAAATGCCCTGTTTTCTCTGCTGTAGTTTTCTATGGTTCTATAGATGGAATAATGCAAGCAGGCTTTTCTCACTGGGATTTAGAGATAAAAACTAGAGGACATGGTTTACGGGTGAAAGAGGAAAAGTTTAAAGAAACTTCAGGGGGATTTATTTCACTTCGAGGATGGTTGGAGTGTTGAACAAGCTGCCAGCTGAATTGGTAAATGCAGGCTCAGTTTTGACATTTGAGAAAAATTTGGACTGGTACATGGATTGAAGGGGGAAGGAGGGATAAGTTTCAGGTGCACGCCAGCAGGACTAGATAGAATAATAGTTCAGCACAGACTAGAATGGCTGAAGGACATGTTTCTGTGCTCTAGTGTTCTATGGTTCTAAGATATCCCAATTTCTAGTTGACATGGAAAAGTTGAAGATCCCACCTTACCATTTTAATATCAACTTTGCCTTTTCTGTCAAGGTTTGAAGTTGTAGCAGCAGGGTGACAACATGTTTTTGAATATATCTTATGAATATGAATTGAAGGATAATGTAAACATTATTGATTTTTAGTTTGCTTTTTATCTATAAAATATATACCAACTATTATCTAGTGTTCACTTTACTCAGACTGTGAGACCACAAAAAAAACTGGTAGATGTGTGAAGGCCAAATGAAGGTCAGCACTTAAGTCACCATTCATGAGTGGTTTCTTGAATGAAAACTGCATGGTTGATCTTGGCAGAAATGATTAGCTATATACCATGATCAATAAGGACATTTAGGAATTGACCTACAAGAGCTGTTAGGTAATGAGTAAGATGAGTGTTTTATTGGGAACAATGCTGAAACGGGAAGCATTGAAGTTGGTGAAGTATGGATTAGAGCAACTCAGCATATCTCTCAGTAATTATCCTTCTTTGATATTCTTTTTAACAAAAGTGTGAAATCAGGATATTTAAGGGAGGTGAGGTTATGATAAAGTATGGGATTAATGGGTTTAATTATTGAAGAAAGCAACAGCTAATTTGGATGATAGAAGTGTATTGTGATTAATATGGCAGTTTAAATATTAGCACAAATAGTGGATGAATGTCCATTGTTTTCTCCATTACATTCCCTATTCACCATTTTAACAAATCTTTAAATAGCCATTTATAATGAATGAATACTGTCAAGCATATTAAACGTCAAACAGTGCATTTGGCTGTTACTATTGCGAATTGTAACTCCTATGCTTATAATATGCTTCTTTGAATATTTATTTATCTATTTTAAAATGTAATGCCTCATTTAAAATAATGGGGAGCTGATTTTAGTCCTTAAGTGGAAATGCGTAAAGTATAATAACATTGACAAAAATAATATTTAGAATAATTATTTGGATTTTCAGCAAGAATGATCAGTCAGCTTCTTGCGATAGAATGCTCATACTTACTGAGAATTGTCACATGGGTTTGCATTTATCATTTCTAACTAATTGGATAGTTGTTCAACCAATTACAGTTCCATTTTGAGGAAAGCTTACCAACTCAGGATTTCTTGATATTCAGCACCATCTTTTTCATGCAGCAAGTCAAATGAACATTGACTGCTTTACTGCTATTCACAAGGGAAAATAGTTGATTCAAGGGATAAAATGAACTTGAATCAGTACTGTTAACATGGAACATCATAGTATCATACAGGCCCTTCATCCCTTAATGTTGTGCTGACCTATACACCTACACCACAATTTAAACTTTCCCTCCCTCACACACATAACCCTCTATTTTACTAACATCCATGTGTCTGGCTAATATGTTTTATTTGCACAGAAATCCCACGATATTACCGTAATGAAGACTCGCCAATATGCTGGATTTGGTCATTCACACTGAAACGAGCAAATCCTGCAACTTTTCAGGACATTGTGACTTTTTACACAGTCAACCAGCATTGCAGGAGTAAAAGGGGCAGGGTGTGTAACTCCACTGCATTGATGTCTACTGTGATGTATTACATACACATTAGACATATCCTTCAAAACTAACCAAAATGGTAGTAGATCTTGATTTGCTTATAGTACTGGCCATGAACATGTATAGCACTCTTCGAGTGCAGGCTACTTTCCTGTGCATCACACATGACTTCATGATGCACAGATGGACGCAGAATGCACGTGAGCAACGTATTTGTGGGGTCAGAAATACATTGGAGGAGAATTTGAGGAAAACCAGAGAGGAGTTTGAGGCGGAAGAGCGCATGGACCTGAGATGCTGTAGGCGGAGATGTTTCCTTCTTGTGAGTCAATTGGCACTGCTGTTGGATAGAAAAATGTGGAAGAGAGAGACACCACACAGGCCAGTGTTCTGATCTAATGTCCTAAAGAATTTTGATGAAGGTGAGTGGAGGGGTCATTTCCATATGTCTCGGGACACTTTTGGCTTTGTATTGGAACTCATTGGGTCACACCTGAAGCACAAAACAATAAACTGGCGCCAGCCCCTGGAACCTCGGCTTAGACTCACCGTTGCTCTGTGGTGGTATGCTACCCGATGTGAACATCAATCCATAAGTGGCATTTTTGCCATTGGTATGGGCACAGTGTGTGTGTGTGTGTGTGTGTGTGTGTGTGTGTGTGTGTGTGTGTGTGTGTGTGTGTGTGTGTGTGTGTGTGTGTGTGTGTGTGTGTGTGTGTGTGTGTGTGTGTGTGTGTGTGTGTGTGTGTATGTGTGTGTGTGTGTGTGTTGGTACGCCAAGTTACTGGAGCATTCAAATGGCCCCTATTTAAACGTTCTGTTGACTTTCTGAGTGGTGCATGACTCCAGGAGATAATGGGCAGATTTGCAGAATGGGGTTATCCAATGTGTGTTTGCTGCCATTGATGGCAGACATATTCCCATCAGAGCTCCCGATGAGGACCCATTAGCCTACTACAATCAGAAAGATTGACCCTCCATTGATCTTCAGGCTATGGTAGACCACAACTACTGGTAAAGATCGTGCCCTGATTTGCAATTATGGCTCTTTATCAATTAATGCATTTAAACACAGATTTTTTTTGTGGCTCCAGCTTCAGAGATGTGTACATGAGTTAGCTTGGTCGCACCCATGATGCTCGATTTTTAGCCAATATGCCAATCTACATAAGTATCAAGCAGGGTACCTCTTCCCATTATATGAGTACCAGTCTCAGACGTTGCATAAGGCACTTGTACATCTACATTGCTCTGCCTACAGAAATCCTAAATTGTTAATGGAGTGGAGATCCTTGTGCATCTAATCAGAGACCCAGTTTACCCAGTCAGGAAGTGGTTGATGAAGGGGTTCACTAACCACCATGCACTTGATCAATGGAAGTGTAGCTATAACTTTCATTTGAGTTCAGCAAGGATGGTGGTGGAAAATGCTTTTGGATATCTCAAAGGCTGCTGAAGATGCCTGGCCAAGCGACTTGATAGTTGTACCACTTTTGTATCAAACATTGTTGTTGCCTGCTGGGTTCTATACAATATATGTGAGATCAACAGGAACACCTCTTTCCAGAGTGGAATACTGATCTACCCAATGTCCCTGAGGAGCCTGATCAAGTTGCTTATCAGGGTGTACAACCACACAGTCACCAGGTGATCCATGAGGAAATTATGTCCCTTCTGTAAGCAATGAAGCTAGTAAGTGACAGCTTTTAGTAAATATATATGTCAATGAATATAATATATGTCAAAGAATAGTAGTGAACAAGAGATGAAAATGAAAACTTTTAAAAAATAATTCAACTGCATTCTATTATTTACATCTGTGCAATAAAACCAAACATCAATAATCATTTGCAAAAATCACATCACTCCAGCAGCTAGAGGAAGGAGGAGGATGAGGGTGATTGAAAAGCCTCGTCTAAGTGCTGCATGAAGTCATTCTGCATGAGGGAAATACTGGCTCTGAGGTTGATGTGTGTGGAACTGTCATATGGGAGATTGGTGCAGTGCAGCGGGAGCTTGATGCTGTCGAGCAGAGGATGACATTAGAGTCATCATGTCCCTCATGAGTGAGTTCTGGTTCTTCATTTCCTGTTGAAATCTTTGATTTCCTGTCATCTCCTCTGACTGGGTGCCTCTGGCTGCCTCACATGCTGCCATCTCTGCCCCCTGTGCCTCCCTCCTCAACTGGTTCTCACAGGCCCTCTGCACCTCCTGCAGAATACGCTACCCCTCCACATCATCACAGTTTATTGAGTGCAACATCTCCCTCATTTCCTGGGTCACTACCTTGGTAGGTCTCGGTCTATCCTTAGGCGGTTGGTACCCTGGAAAGCAATTGAGCACAAGCTACATTAGCAAGATCACTTTTAATGGGCAGACACTATTACAAAGCACATGACAAAACTTGTTGATCATGAGAAGAAATAAGTTTTTACCTGGTTGCTCGTGAGGCACAGAACCTGGACTTGGTTTCCATGCTGCTCGGGACCCCAGCATCAGGACTGGTGCTGGAGGAGGGAGATGCAGCTGGAACAATTTCAGGGGATGATGGATCCTCCATGTTGCTCAGTAGTGCAATTGGGTGTGCTGAATGGCTTGTGCCACAGATGGCATAGCACAGTTCAAAATATGGCCCAGCCCAATCACCCCCTGCCACTCCTGCTGTTGTGGTCATTTACCTGGTGGTACTTCTTACGCAGACATTTCAGCTTGCTAATGACCTGGAATTTATCCCAAGCAAAGCCCTTGTCATTTTCTTAGCTACCCAATCTAATATTGGTCTATCCCTCACCGTGCTCATTATGTGGTGGTTTATTTTGTTCTCTGCACGGATGGTGACGAGGTCACGGATCTCTGAATTACTCCAGTTGGCAGCTAATAACTGACTGTTGGCTGTTGGATGCTGAGAACAGACTGTTGTTTTCAAATGTTCAAATGTCCCGCTGAAACGTCAAGGTCTCTTTGCGGAATAAAATGGGACTGAAACGGCACACTCCACCACCAATTCAGCCACGGTGCTTTTTTACACAGCAGTGTTCCGGAAAAAAGGAGAAAATGTTTTGGAACAAAAGGGCAGTGTAAAAGCATCTAAGAGTCTTTTAAATGAACCTATGGTACCAGCCCCTGACAAGGATTTCCAGGCAGCCTCTACTCTCTATATAAAAAAAAACAACCACTGACATCTCCCCTAAACTTTCCTTTCCTCACTCTAAATAAATTGCCTCTCTATCTAGGTTTAGGAGAGTGGGCGGAAAGATTGCAGATGAAGTTTAATGTGAGTAAATGCAAGGTTGTCCATTTTTGAGGCAGAAACAAGGGAGCAGAATATTATTTAAATGGTGTAAAGCTAGGGAGTGGGGTAATGCAAAGGAATCTGGGTGTACTTGTTCACCAGTCAGTGAAAGCTAGCATGCAAGTTCAGCAAGTGGTGAAGAAAGTGAACGGTATGTTGGCTTTCATAAAGAGGGGATTGGAGTATAGGAGTAGAGAAGTCTTCATGCAGTTGTACAGGGCCCTGGTGAGACCTCACCTGGAGTTTTGTGATCAGTTCTGGTCCTCATATTTAAGGAAGGACATACTTGTTATAGAGGGTGTGCAGCGTAAGTTTACAAGATTAGTTTCCTGGATGGCAGGATTGTCATATGCGGATAGGTTAGAAAGACTATATGCGATGGAGTTAAGAAGGATGAGAGGAGACATGATTGAGGTATTTAGGATTATTAAAGGGCTTGACAGGGTTAAATCAGAGCACATGTTCCCAATGATGGGTGAGACTAGGACTCGAGGGTATACTTTAAGAATACAGGGAAGGCCATTTAGCACAGAAATGAGGAGAAAGTTTTTTACCCAGATAGTTGTGGGTCTGTGGAATGCATTGCCACAGAGTGTAGTGGGGGTGGATTCATTGGATAGATTTAAGAGAGAGTTGAAAAGGCTCTTGTGGGCAGGAGAGTTAAGGGTTATGGGGATAAGGCTGGGATTGGTAATTGAAAGGAAAAGATCAGCCATGATCCCATAAATGGCGGTGCTGGCTCGAAGGGCCAATTGGCCTACTTCAGCACCTGTTGTCTATTGTCTATGCCTCTCATTATTAAGTCCGCTATCATCATTTTTTGCCCAAAAGCCCTAGCTCCGTTAACTTTGCCTGATAAGACATAAACCCTTTCAACATAGAAATCCAGCAATATTGCCATGAAAAATACCTGTTATTAAGTCAGCCTTCTTTTTTTGGTTTACACTAAACCAAACAATGGCAGTAAAATGCTGGACATTACAAACTAATAAAAATCTTATCAGTACTAACAAAGGAACAGCAATGGAAAAAATCACCAGACAATGATAAATTCAAAATAATATTTTTAAATTAAACTATTAATAACATAAAATTTCTTATTTAACTCTAAATTTAACCACATTATGCACAAATGTAAATATGTGTGTGTTAAAGTCCAAAAGCATTACAGTTTAAGCTTAATTCTGAAAAGGTCCATTTTAAAGTCCAGTTTCAAACATCTTGTTGACTTCAGGATCCATTTAAATTGCTGTTCATAAGCAATTATGAAGCATTTTTAAACATTATATTTTCAGATCCCTTTAAACTCACGTCTCTTGATGAGCTGTCTTTCAGAGGGAGATTCTTCAAACAGGAGGGACCATTTTCTGGGCACAAATGAGGCTGCCTCTCTTTTCTTAAAAGAGCAGTCAGAGTGGCTATTTTCTTTTAAAATATTATTGGGTGTTCCTTCTGTTAATAAGAAGACCACAGATCATTTTTAAAGGATCTGGAAACTTTACTTCTTAGAGATAGTCAGAAGTGGTCTTATTATTTGAAAGTCATTTATGTTGTGAATCTCCTGTGTTAACAGAACAGCATCTCCCTCTCTTTCTACAGATCACTGCACTAGTCCTGTCTTTCCAGGAGGTAGTATTTCTTCACTATCTTCAGTTTTCTGATTCAAAATGTCTCTCTGCCTTTAGTATATAGTTCTCTGGCATCATGTGATATGATAGCACTACAGGTTTAATTTCATTTCTGCAAAACATCTTGCCTTTTCCAAACCACTTACATCTATAAAAACATCCAACCTCTTATTGATCAAAAGGTTTAAGTGGTTTTATGATGCTGGAGACTCTGATGCCCACAGACAAAACATGTTTTGGTTAATAAAAGATGGCCTCCTTCAGCAGTTCTTATTGACTACTTAAATACTTCAGTTTTTAATAAAGCAAACGCTCCATTGTTCTTGAATCAATTAAAATCCACTTCAGTTCCATTATCTCTGTCTTTCCAAAGCACTTCGACTCTGAAAGTAAATTTCTGAGTTAAATGGAGTATCTGTAAATGTGATGACTTGTGTCTGACCCTGTATCCAGCCCACAATTCCCTCACTAAAAATACTGTGAGAGTTTATGTTATATTTTATATTATGTATAGATATGTTTTTGGAAGACAAATTGTGGTAGGTTTTATTAGTGTACGTCACAAACAAACACAACTACTTCATAATACAGTTCTAATTTAAAATGTCACAGCTCTGCTCAAGCCAGACAGTCTAGGTTCCCAATGCCTTTGTAAAGACAATGGAAGCTGCTTTGCTGAAGGACTTCACAAGTAGATGTTAATTGAACATGCTGTGGAGTAATGGATTATTGTTTTGGAAAGCAACAGATAAACAGACTCAGAAGATTGGATCCAGTTCTGCAGTCTATCTGAGTGCAGTTTGCTGTTCTAAGAGGATCATGTGGTTTTCTCTGAGAGAGAGAGTTCAGTTCTACAATTCTACAGTTCAGTAACAGCAGCTGGGACTGGAACATGATAAGTTGGCAAGATTGTGGAAAAATTCCATTTTGACGACAGGTAGTAAGCTCTTAGTTCAGCCTGTTCAAAGCCCTTGTGGTCCATACAAGAGGAGATGGCTGACTATATCATGTTTTGCCTGAGATAAGGAAAACAGAAAAGGAACTCTGTGATGACTTGAAAGAAAGGTTATCATCTGGAAAACCCTGATGGGGAAAGTTTCTTTGGCAAGACATTGAAGTGGCTGAGTGGAAGGAATCAGTGTGTGTCCAACAAGCAACAAATCTCTCTCTGAAAGCCAACAAGAAACTTCCTGAGAGGTAACCATTTACCTTTCAAGCACCAAAGCCTGGTGATGATATATAAATGTTAAATTCTGTTCACAGTATAAGAATTGATGATACTGGTGAAATTGAAGGAGTGAGAAGTGAGATTGGACTGTAAATCAAATAAATTTTCTGAACATATATGCATTACATACACATGTGTTTAGAATTAGAAGGGGATTGTTAGGTTGAATTAAGTTAATGGTAATAAGTTAAAGATTGATCCTGTTTTTATGTTTAAAGAAAATTAAAAACAACTTTTGTTTAAGTAACCATTTGTCTTGGTGAATTCCTATTGCTGCTGGGGTTTGGGATCTTCTGGGCCTGTCACATTACATTTAACTCTATAACTTACTTTACTAAGATATTTTTATGTGAAATATAGCTAAAAATTAACCTAAATATTAATATTAACACAGATCCATTTCATGGGCTAGTATGTCATTTTGCACAGCAAACTGGCATTCCAGGAGCAAAAGAGGTGGGACCTATAACACAGCAGTGTTGGTGACCCTGCACTGGTCCCACCAGCCCACTCCCCCAGGGCAGCAGGACCAGCATAGGGAATGATAGCAGTCCTCTGGAAGAGAGCTGGCAGTGGGACCAGCGCACGGACTGACAGTGGCGGTTTGATTTTATAGAAACATAGAAACATAGAAGATAGGAGCAGGAGTAGGTCATTCGACCCTTCGAGCCTGCTCCACCATTCAACGAGATCATGGCTGATCTTAAAGTTCAGGACCCATCCCCGCCTTCTCTCCGTAATCTTTAATACCATTATACTGAAGAAATATATCTACTTCCCTCTTAAATATATTTAATGAACCTGCCTCTACTGCCCTCTGTGGCAATGAATTCCACAGATTCACCACCCTCTGGGTAAAGAAATTCCTCCTCATCTCAATCCTAAATGGTTTGCCTATTATCCTCGAACCATGGCCCCGGGTTCTGGATTTTCCCATCATTGGAAACATCCCATCTGCATCCATTCTGTCCAGTCCTGCCAGAATTTTATATGTCTCTATGAGATCCCCTCTCAATCTTCTAAATTCCAGGGAGTACAATCCCAATTTGTGCAATCTTTCCTCATAAGTCATTCCTGCCATTCCAGGTATCAGCCTGGTAAATCGCCTCTGCACTCCCTCCATTGCAAGAGCATCCTTCCTTAGATAAGGTGACCAAAACTGCACACAATGCTCCAGGTGTGGTCTCACCAAGGCCCTGTACAGCTGCAGTAAGGTATCCTTATTCCTATACTCAAACCCTTTTGATATGAAGGCCAACATACAATTTGCCTTTTTAACCACCTGCTGTACCTGCATGCTCGCCTTCAGAGACTGGTGTACAAGTACCCCTAGGTCTCTCTGCACTTCCCCATCTCTTAATCTATTGCCATTCAAATAGTAATCTGCCCTCCGGTTTGTATCACCAAAGTGGATAACCTCACATTTATCCACATTGTAGTGCATTTGCCATGTAAATGTTGTAAATTATAAAACATAAGTTGTAAGTTATAAAACGTTTTCTGCTATAGCTAAGCTGGTTTTGTTTTCTCTTGTAAATTACAACAATATTATTGTTAAAAAGGTTTTTCATGTTGTCCTAGTTGCATATTTTATCCAAGTTTTAAATACTTACCCGTAAATACACTAAAAATAAATTGTAATATTCCCCGTTGAAATGGTGGTGGGGGGGGTGGTATCTTATATGCCTGTTTGTCTTATATCCCATCAAATATGGTACACATACACATCCTTTCCCATCCTGATCCCACCCTTTTCACGCAGATGTCAATTCGGTGCTGTGACTACCTCCACTGCCAGTGAAAGGTGGGACTACATTGATCCACCATTCTGTGTTTGCACCTTTTACACTGAAGGTGAGGTGCCATAAAGGTGTAATATTCCTGCCTTAACGTGACTGTGTAAAAGGGGTTATATTCTCCAATCCATGCAACATCCTACTAAATTTCTGCACCTTCTCCAAAGTTTTCACATCCTACCTTTAATGAGATGATCAAAGCTAAACACAATATTCCAAGTGTGAAATTTGGTTAAGACACACCATGTAGGAGATTAGATGATGGGCATTATTGGATGGACAATGAATGACAGCGATGGCCCTTCTGTTTGTTCCTATGCCTGTTTAAGAGGGGGAATCCAAAGGAACCCTGAATGTTCAGATGGATGCTGCCACTGTTAATGTGAGTTTGTTTCTACTGGCAAGTTCCAAGCTGTGCTTATCAGGATCTGGCAAATGAGGACATTGAACATAATTTAATGGTGCACTGAGGTAGATATATGCTGGTGCCTTCTTTCAGATGGGGAATCAAGGGGAACTGTTTAGTCATGTTTTTAACATTTTATTTTCGACAGCAGAATCCACACCGTCTTTGCCAAAGTGGTCCTGAATTTTAGTTCCACCCCAGTCTTCTTCATAGATTCATAAATTATACTATTTATTTCTGTCCGATCTAAGAATCATAAACTTTAGCCACATTTGAATTCTAATGCACCCCCAGGTGTTTCTTCCTCTTCATTTCCAAAAACCCCACCCTTCTGGTCTGCCCCCATCTGACTGAATAAACAGTCTTCAGCAAAACCCTTAATTTCATCTTCCTTTGCCCCATTTCAGGGAATCCTGAGCCTAACATATTAGGAAAAGACTGAGGAAGTGTGGAGACCAGAAGAAATGTGTGTGATGCTTGAAGGACCTATCCAAATAAATTTACAACATTCACCAACCTCCAGTTTTCTGGTACATCATCAGTGACTTAAAATATCTCTGCCAGGGTTTTTGTGTGTTCTTCCCTGGCTTCCCTCAATGTTATTGAATACATGTGGTCATGTCTCAGGGATTTATCTACCTTAATATCCTTAGACCACCAGCACATTGTTGGTAATTGGGATATTGCAACAAAGAACAAACTTGAGGGTCTGAAGAGAGATAAATACCTTTGTCCAGATGGAATACATCCCAGGGTACTCAAAGAAATGGCAGCATTATAGTATAGTAGAGGCTTTGGTGATAGTTTACCAAAATTGTCTGGATTCTGGGGTGGTGCTGGTGGATTGGAAGATGGTGAATTTCATGCCTCTATATTTAAAAGGATACAGGCAAAAGGCAGGGTCAGTTAATTAATGGTTGGGAAAATGCTTGAAGCTATAATTAAAGAAGAAATAGCAAGGCACCTGGAGCAAAATGGATCCATCAGGCACAGCATAGATTCATCAAAAGCAGGTCCTGTTCTTTGAGGATATAATTAATACAGCAGATAGTGGGGAACAGATGAATATTGTTTACTTGGATTTCCAGAAAACACTCGATAAGGTGTCACATAAAAGACATATCAAAGATTAAGGATGCATAGAGTTGGAGGTGATGTGTTAGCATTTATAGAGGAGTGGTTAACCAATATAAAACAGAGAATTGGGTACAAGGGTGGTTTTTTTCAGGTTGGCAATCAGCGCAGAGCAGGATGCCACAGAGTTCAGTACTGGGCCTGCAACTGTTCACAAAATACATTAATGATCTGGAAGAGCAGACAGAATGTAGTGTAGTTTGCTGATGACACTAAATTGAGTGTAAAAGCAAATTGCACAGAGGTTATGGAGAGTCTGCAGGGAAATATAGATAAGTTAATTAAATGGGCAAGTTTCGGGTAGATGGAGTACAATGTTGGTAAATGTGAGGTTATTCATTTGAAGGAAAAATGGAAGATCAGATTATTATCTGAATAGTAAATGATTGCAGCATTCTGCCTTACAGAATGTCTTTGGAGTGCTTATATGTGAATCACAAAAGGTTGGGTTGCAATTGCAGCAGACTGTCAAGAAGCCAAATGGAATGTTGAGGTTCATTGCTGGAAGGATTGAATCAGGAACAGGAAAATTATGCTGCAACTGTACAAGGTATTGGTGAGGCTGCATCATGAGTACTGTGTGCAGTTCTGTTCTCCTTACTTAAGGGAAGATGTACTGGCTTTGGAGGTGATGTAGAGGAGGTTCAACAGATTGATTGCAGAGACGAAGGGATTAGCCTGTGAGGAGAGTTTGAGTTGTTTGGGGCTGTACTTGCTTGGATTTAGGAGGGGATCTTATAGAAATGTATAAAATTATGAAATGCATAGATAAGAGAGAAGGAGATAAGTTGTTCCCATTGGTGGGGGAGACTAGAACTATGGAACATCACCTCAAGATCCAGGAGAGTAGATTTTGCGATAAGGAGGAACTGCTTTTCCCAGAGGATGGTGAATCTATGGAATTTGCTGTCCATTGAAGCAGTGGAAGCTACCTCAGGAAATATGACAAGGTTAGATACATTTTTTTCAAAGTAGGGGAATTAAAGGATACGGGGAAAAGGCAGATGGGTGGAGATGAACATATAATCAGCTCAACCATGATCTAATTGAATGGCAGAGCAAACTCCATGAGCTGGATGGCCTACTCCTGCTCCTATCTCTCATATGATGCAAAACAGCCCTATTTATTTCCCTCAGTGCCTTAGCTTCCATCACCTTCTCTACCAAAATTCAAAGTTCATACTTATTGTCAGAGTACATACATGACATCACTTACAACCCTAAGATTCTTTATCCTGTGGGCCAGGCAAAATTTCTAGTTATCAGTTGTACAAAAACTGTACTCAAGAAAAGAGAGAAATGTAAACGTAGAAAGAAATGTAAATAAACTGTGCAATACAGAAAAAAAACTAAACATTCAGTAATAAATAATATACAAAGAAAGAGTCTTTAAATGAGTCTCTGAGTTTGATGTTTAGGAGTCTGATAGTGGAGGGGTAGCAACTGTTTCTGTATCGGGTAGCATAAATTTTGTGGTAACTATACTTCTTTTTTTGTGGTAGCTGTGAGTACGGAGCAATATATCAACAAATTTGTAGATGGTGAACCATAAATACAGATATTAATTTGCGACCTTGCCTGTCTCCTCTGACTCCACATGTAAATGACCATATTGGACCTCAAGAAGAACTATTCTTCATTAAGAGGGCTGTTCTTGTAAGTATGAGTAAGGTTCAAGGAAACTGCAGATAAACTAAATTGAGCTGTGTGTGAACTGTGGATACGTTCGAGCTGAGACACACATGAGCTAGAAACAAGATGTGCATTAACTTTGGGCCAATTTCATTTGAGCTTTAAACATGATGTGAATGAACTGGTAGTGAACATAATAGTCCATGGTACTGGTTGGAATTTCCTATTTGTCCTGGTTCTACATATCTCTTCACTGTTAATTTCTTGAAAGATCGTTAGCTGATCCTTTCAGATAACTTACTGCACAACTGCGCCATGAAACTGATGGTGATGCCAACTTTAAGACAAAACTGTTTCAACATGTACAAGCCTGTTCCTATGTTTGTAATCTGTCCAATCTGTCCAACTGTTTGGAGTTAAATTAAAGGGTTAATTTGATTTCAAAAGAGGCTTTGCAGAGTTTTTCCTTAGTTTTTATTTGCAATTGGAATGGTTCTTTCTTTGTTACCATTTTAATTTATAACAAACTGACATATTTGCTTTATTCACCACAGAAATAATTTAAGTTCCATATCACAGAGATGTCCTGGAAACATTAAGAGCATTTTCAAACAGACTCTAAATGTTCAACCTTTTTTCCCTCAATTCATTTGGTCGGATTGGTTGAATCAATCAATGGAAGACATTGAGAAATGATGCTATGGTAACAGCTAGAAAAGCAATTAATTCTGTATAACTTGACAGATGTTTATAGGTACATGCTTCAGCAAATGATTATTGATTCTGAATGTAATCATTGGGCTTCTTGATTGTGACATTTCATTGTAATCTCCTAGTGTGTCACGTGACCTCACAGAGCCGACCTCATGTAATCTGCATATTACCTGTACACACTCCATACATTTTTCCTGCAGCCATTCTGCTGATCTAATTGTTAATGAGACCTAGATGTCATAACGATCCCCTGAGACAGAGCAAACTTGAAGCATCATCCACCACTCTGGGGGTAAATCCAAGGGCCATCCACTGACATGAGCACGAAGGCCTTTTGACAGCTCAGGCTTGTCAACAGCCTTTTAACATTTTTTAAGTCTCTGATGATGAAATACTTAAAAGTTGTTTAAATGGATTTAAGAAACTTTAGAATTAAAATCAGAATAAAAGAGGGTGGCAGTTAGTGTGACCAGTTATGGTGACAGCAACTGAGTTTGAATCCAGCACTGTCTGTAATAAGTTTGTCCTGTGTCTACATCTTTTTCCTCCCATCCTTCAAAAATGTACAGGACTTGTAGGTTAATTGAGTGTAATTGGGCACATGTGCTTGTGAGCCGGAAAGGCCTGTTAACATGCTGGGTGTCTAAATCTAAAAGTGAATGCATTTACTTAAAAACAACTTTAAATGCTTTAAAATAGTTTTAAAAGAAATACAATTAAGTAAAACTTAAAATATTTATTCCAGTATTTACTTTCTCAATCAAGGTTGGTGAACCAATTGAAATCATGACCTATTCACAAATTTTCAAAAAAAATCAAGACCTATTACAAATGGGGGTGTGTCACGTGATGCTGTAGCATCTGGTTGGAGAACTTAGCTCTCCTGAAAAAGTTTTTAAAAGTGTTAAAATTAAAAGAGGTAGAAGGAAAAGAAGAAATAATAATATTTAAAATAACAGAGAACACCCTAGAGATGTCTCCAAAGAAAGGAAAAGTTGTCGTTTGCTCAAAAGAAAAGCAACAGAAACTGCAACAAAATAAAGAAGAGGGGCCTACCTCGAAGATGGATCTGGGAGCCTGTTCCAAAGGCAGCGACCCGTCGGAAGAATAAAATGGGAACATTGCCAGAAGAAGAAAGCAGCTGTAGACTACTTCAACAAGAAGAACAGAAGAGGAATCCAATTTTAGTGATTATCAGAAGAAGAAGAAATGGAAGAAGAAGAGGAAGAATTTGAAAAAGCCAGCAGATAGCTGAAAGCTAGGAAAGGTAAAACTGCTAAGTCTTTGAGTGTACAGAATTGAAATAAGCAAATGATGGTAATGATGAAGGAACTAAAGCACATTAAGTATATTAGAGTCTTAATGAAAAAAACAGATATTAGAATTAAACATGTAGAAGTAGTAGTGAATATGCAAAAAAAATTTGAAGAGATGAAAGAAAGAGTTAAAGAAGCAGAATTTGACAGTGAATCAAAGATCAGATGCAGAATATTCAAGCTAATTTTACTACTGCTCAAGATCATATGGCTCAAAAATTGGATACCTTAGAACATTTTAGGAGAAGAAATAATAGAAAAATTATGGGACTTAAAGAAGGGGATAAAGAGATAATATCAGACAATTTTTGCAATGATAGATTCCACAAAAATTTGGAGTTAAAAAATTTCAGGGAGATATTGAGATAGAGCACACCAACCTTTAAGACCTCGACCACAACCAGATCAAAAGCTTTGAACAATATTGTTAATTTCCTTCATCATCATGTAAGAGAGAATATTTTTCAACAAGCAGCTAAACAAGGAATGGAAAGACAAGGACTTTTAGAATATAATGGAAATAAGATCTATCCAGATATAAGTTTTGAATTGCTGAAGAAAAATAAAGGAATTTAACCCAATTAAAAATGTACTGTATAAAAAAAGTCTGTGCTTTTGCTTTAAGATATCCTACCACTCTGAAGGTTTTTGTTCCAGGAAGTCAAAACATTTTTTTTTTTGTTCAACTAAAGAAGGCTAAACAGTATGCTAACTCTTTGCCAGATATTCGCCGTGAAGAGGAAATGAGAGCTCAGCAGCAGAGAGCCAACTGAAATATATTTTTAACAGTAAAATTTTTAACTGATAAATGGTGATCTCTTTATGTTAAAGTAAATGAAATGTGAAAACGTTTTCAGGAGAGCTGGGAGGAAGGGGTTGATGGCTGCTAATTCATATATGCATCTGTAACATGGAGGGAAGTAACGTTGTTTTTCTGTGTAACAACATTAGTTGAGGTTTCTCTTTTTTCTATCTTTACAAGGTTTCCTTTCTTTTTATTATGTTCTTTACATCTAGACTAGATGGTAATAATAGTCCTATATATGATAATGTAGTAGAACTAGGAGTTCTAAGTGATGAGGTATGGATGAGAGGTATTATTATCATAATAATTAACTGGTGAAATATTAATATTTTGTAAATATTAATATTAATGGGATTAAAAATCCAATTAAAAGGAAAGAATTAATGGTATATATATGAAAAAAGATGAAAGTGAATATTCGTTTTCTACAAGAAACACATTTTAACTGAAGTTGAACATCAAAAATTGAAAAAGAGATTGGGTAGGACATGTTATAGCATCTTCTTTTAACTCCAAGGCTAGTGGAGTCACAATTTTGATTAATAAAAACCTTACAGTTAAAATACAAAGTATTATTACAGATCCAGTAGGTAGATTTATAATGGTACATTATCAATTTTTTTCTGAATTTTGGACCTTTTTGAATATATTATGCACCAAACATAAATGATGAGAAATTTGTAAAAAACATTTTTGAATTCAGCAAATGCTAATGAAAATGTATTAATATGAGGAGACTTTGATTTTTTTTTTCTTGACCCTTTATTGGATAGATCTGGGAAGAGTGTTATTAAGAATAAAGCTGCCAACGTTGCACAGTCATTAATGAAAAATTTGAGATTATTAGATGTCTGGAGGAAAATTCATCCAAAATAAAAGGATTATACTTTTTATTTGAAAAGACATGGTTCTTACTCCAGAATTGATTTGTTTTAATTATCTGCTCAATTACAAGGAATAATAAAAAGGTAGCATATAAAGCAAGAATTTTATTAGATCATTCACATTTGTTTTTTAGCAATATCAATAGAAGATAGTGGGTTGCAATGAAAGCATATTTAAGACATCAGATAATAAGTTATAAGATTAAAAATGATTATATGCAAGAAGTAGAGCAATTTCAGAAAGAAATGATAGAAAAAAAATTACATATACAATCAAAAAAGAATGCTGGTAAATAAGAAATTAAATTGTAATATTTTACAAACATAAAATAAAAAGAAATATAATGAGAGCTAAGCAAAGACTATGAGTTAGGAGAGAGAGCACATAAGGTTCTTGCATGGAAATTAAAAACAACAAATTTCAAGGACAATTATTATGAAAGAATCAAAGCGGATAACATAAATCACAATTGTTATGAGCCCAAAGGATCCCAAAAACCAGCAGCAATAGATATGCACCACAACACAACACAGGGTTACTTAAACAAAAGTAGTTTTTAATTATAATTGAACAAGAAAACAGAATTAAACTTTAACTTATTACTTAACCTACTTACTTAACCTTCCTAACCCACTTAATTCCCCCTCTAATACTAAGCGCAGTGTGTGTAATGTATATTTAAGATTAGAAAAGTTCTTTGGATCACAGTCCAATCTCACTGTTTGCAGGCAATTCTTGTACTGTGCATTAACCAAGTTCACCAGTCTTTGGTGCTTAACAGGCAAATGATTACTACTCAGGAGGGTTCTTGTTGATTTTCAGAGAGAGATTCCCCTTCCAGGACTTCCACAACTGATTCTTTCTCAATCAGTCTTGCTGATGAAACTTTCCCCTTCAAGGTTCTCCAGATGATTCTCCTTCTTTCAGGTCACCTTTCAGACAGACAGCCTTCTCCTTTGACAAGACAGTCTTCCAAAGGTTTCCCAGCTTTGTCCTTCTGGAACTGATTTCTGTCTCCTTTCTCTCTGTTTCACACCCTCTCTCTCTCTGAGAGCAAAAATGTTCTGAGTCTGCCTGCAAAAATTACATGCACTCCCAGGCCAGCTGTATGCTGTAACTTGGTTGCTCTTTCTGCAAAAAGTACCCTGAAAAAGTCCTGCAAAATTTCTGTGTTTTGAAATGTGTGTGTGCAAGCTGCTCTAGCAATTCCTCCCACACCACCTCAAAATACTCTGTCACACAATAAATACATGAAAATTTTAATTTTTATAAATCTCTGTATCAGTTAGAATCATTAAAAGATGATAATGAAATAGAAGAATTTTTGTCTCAAATAAATTTACCAAAATTAAATACAAAAAATCAAAGAGTATTGTCAATTACATTTACTGAAAAGGAGATTAAGGAAGAATTGTTTTTTTTTTACAAAATAATAACTCTCTGGGAGAAGATTATTTTCCCCCTGAATTTTATAAAGCATTTAAAGATTTATTGATTCCTCCATTTATGGAAGTATTAGAACAGATGGGAGAGATGAATGATTTACCAGAATCATTTGAGATAGCAATAATAATAGTGATTCTGAAAAAAGGGAAACATCCTTTGTTAAATGCAGATTATAAAATAATATCTAAAATGTTAGCAAATAGAATAGTGAAATATTTACCTAAATTAATAAATATTGATCGATCTGGATTTGTTAATAAAAGTAAATTAGCAGATAATGCAACAAAGTTAATGAATATAATACATTTAGCACATTTAAGAGAGGCATCTAGTATAGTAGTTACTTTAGATGCTGAAAAAGCATTTGATAGATTGAGTGGGATTTTTATATTTAAAGTTTTAAGTAAATTTGGAATAGCACCCACATTTATAGATTGGGTCAGAGCTCTATATAGTAAACCTAAAGTGAAACTGGTAACAAATAGGCAAATATCAGAATCTTTTTCATTGACTAGATCAAGTAGACAAGGATGTACATTGTCACCTTTATTATTTTAGCAATAGAGCCTCTGGCAGATTTAATTAGACTTGATAATGCTATTAAAGGTTTTAAAGTAGACAGGAAAGAGCATAAGATTAGTTTATTTGCAAATGATGTTATAATGTACTTGAGTGAACTAGAAAGATCAGTAAGTAAATTACATTTAAGATTAAAAGAATTTGGTGTAGTATCTGGCTATAAAATAAATTGCAATAAAAGTGAAATAATGCCTATAGTAAAGATGTATTATGAGCAATGTAAAAAGGAAAGTCAATTTAAGTGATAGTGAGATGCAATTAAATATTTAGATATTAAAATTGATAACAATTTAAATAATATATTTATATTGAATTATACAGTATTGCTTAAGAAAGATTACAGAAATGGAAGGAACTACCTATAACATTAATAGGAAGAGTTAATTATATAAAAATTAATATATTCCCTAGAGTACACTATTTATTTCAAATGCTATCTATATTTATCCCATCAATTTTTATTTCAAGAATTAAGTAAGTATGTAAAGAAATTTGTTTGAAGGGAAAATGGAAAGAGTTGCATTAGAAAAATAACATGGAAATTTGAATTTGGAGGACTACAATTACCAAATTTAAAAACATATCGAGCAGCACTATTGAGGTTTCTCTCTACTTTTTTTTCAGAGTGAGAAAACCCAGCATGGATTCATATAGCAATGAATAAAAAAAGAAGATAAATAAGAGAAATTTATATATTAATGAAATTATAAGCTTTTTAAAATTGGAAATAGAGATATTCCTTTGTTAAAATATCACTCTAAAATATGGAATAAATTACATTTAGAGTCAAAATAAACTTATTCCTTTTACAATAAATAATAAACTTTTTTATATTTGATTTTTACAAAGGAATTAAGACAATAAAAGATTGGTTTCAAGCTTCAACTTTAATGTCATTTGGGCAATTGAAAAGTGGGTATAGAATACCCAAATCCTCTTATTATCAGTTAAAGGCATATTTAAGAAAAAAATTAGGTCCAGGTTTGATATTACCTGAATAAAGTTATTTGGAACAATTAATCATAGATATAAATATTAAAAAAACGATTATTTCAATTACATATACAATTTTGAAAAAAAGGAATGTATAAACCAGGAGTTCATGTCAAAACAAAGATGTGAGAAAAATTTAAAAATAGATATTAAAGTGGAAACTTGGTTAGAATTTTGTCAGGATACTATGAGTAATACAATTAATGTCTGGTACAGAACTGTACAATATAGTTTTTTTTTACATCAACTATATCTTACTCCACTGAAATTAAATGGATTAAATTCTAATTTTTCAGATAAATGTTTTGGATGCGATAAATAAATAGGTACATTTTTTTCCATTCTATGTGGGAATGTTCAAAATTAAGACCCCTTTGGATAGAATTGGGGTTATTTTTGGAAAGAGTTACAAAAGTTAAATTTCCTCAAGATCCATTTTTTTTTAAATTTGGAATTATTTTTGACACAGAATTGAAATTGAAATTAAATCAATATCAAAAAGCAGATGTTAAAATAACCCTAACAGTAGTAAGAAAATGATGTGGCAGTTACTTGTAAATCTGATATGTATTTGGGAATGGGTAAATGGCATACTGAAATAGGTAGTTGTATACCACTTGAAAAAATTACATACAACTTATGTAACGAATTTGAAATTTTTGAAAAAAATTGGGAATCATATTTACAAATTTTAGGAATTAAGAATCAATCTGAACCTTCTGACTTCTAAAATCAAGATATGTTAGATTTTATTTGATAGTTTTAGTAATTTTTTATAAATACTATTCTGATGTTTATTTCTTCTTTCTTTTTTTTAACATAACATAACAATTACAGCACGGAAACAGGCCATTAGGCCCTTATAGTCTGCACCGAACCAAAACTCCTCTCTAGACCCACCTACCTGCACAATGACCATAACCCTCCACCTTCTTCTCATCCATATACCTGTCCAGCTTTTTCTTAAATAATAAAATTGACTCTGCCGCCACTATTTCTCCCAGAAGCTCATTCCACACGGCTACCACTCTCTGAGTAAAGAAGTTCCCCCTCATGTTACCTCTAAACCTCTAGCCCCTTAACTCTTAACTCATGTCCTCTTGTTTCAATCTCTCCTACTCTTAACGGAAATAGTCTATCCACATCCACTCTGTCTATCCCTTTCATAATCTTAAATACCTCTATCAAATCCCCTCTCAACCTTCTACGCTCCAAAGAATAAAGACCTAATCTGCCCAATCTCTCCCTGTACTCTAGATGCTTAAACCTAGGTAACATTCTGGTAAATCTTCTCTGCACTCTCTCCACTCTGTTTATATCCTTCCTATAATTAGGTGACCAGAACTGTACACAGAACTCTAAATTAGGCCGCACCAACGCCTTATACAATCTCAACATCACTTCCCAACTCCTATATTCCATGCAATGATTGATAAAGGCCAGCATACTAAAAGCCTTCTTCACCACCCTATTCACATGAGTTTCTACCTTCAGGGAACAATGTACCGTTACTCCTAAATCCTTCTGCTCTTCTGTATTCATCAATGCTCTCCCATTTACTACGTATGTCCTGTTCTGATTCTTCTTACCAAAATGAAGCACCTCACACTTATCAGCATTAAATTCCATCTGCCATTTTTCAGCCCATTTTTCTAAGCAGCCCAAATCCCTCTGCAATCCTTGAAAACCTTCTTCATTATCCACTATTCCACCTATCTTAGTATCGTCTGCATATTTACTAATCCAATTCACCACCCCATCATCTAGATCATTAATGTATATAATGAACAACAATGGGCCCAATACAGATCCCTGAGGCACACCACTGGTCACCGGCCTCCAACCTGACAAACAATTTTCTACTACCACTCTCTGGCCTCTCCCTTTCAGCCAATGTTCAATCCATTTGACTATCTCAAAATTTATACCTAAAGACTGCATCTTCCTAACTAACCTTCCATGTGGTACCTTATCGAAGGCCTTACAGACTACATATAGACTACATCCACCACGCTACCCTCATCCACATTCCTAGTCACCTCTTCAAAAAATTCAATCAGATTGGTCAAACAGGACCTTCCGCCCACAAATCCGTGTTGAGTGCTCCTGATCAGACCCTGTCTATCCAGATATTTATAAGTACTATCTCTAAGAACTTTTTCCATTAATTTACCTACTGCAGACGTCAAACTTACAGGCTGATAATTGCCAGGCTTCCTCCTTGAACCCTTTTTAAATAACGGAACCACATGCGCAATACGCCAATCCTCCGGCACTATCCCCATCTCTAATGACATTTGGAAAATTACCGTCAGAGCCTCTGCTATTTCCTCCTTTACTTCTCTCAATGTCCTGGGGAAGATCCCATCTGGTCCCGGAGACTTATCCACCTTTATATTCCTCAAAAGCCCTAACACTACATCTTTCATAATCACTATATTCTCCATATTTACCCAATTTGCTTTTTTTATCTCACATATCCCAATATCCTTATCCTTGGTGAATACCGAAGAAAAGAAACTGTTCAATATCTCCCCCATTTCTCTAGGCTCCACACACAGTTTTCCGCTCTGATTCTCTAAGGGACCAATTTTGTCTCTCGCTTTCTTTTTACCATTAACATATTTGTAGAACCTTTTTGGATTAATTTTCACCCTGCTTGCTATAGTCTCCGCGTACCTTCTTTTAGCTTTCCTAATTCCTCTCTTAAGATTCCTCTTACATTCAATGTATTTTCAAACATCTCCTTAATTCTATGCTTCTTATACCTAATGTACGCCTCCCTTTTTCTTCAAACCAAGTTTCCAATATTCCTTGAAAACCACGGCTCTCTCAAACCTTTTGCCCTTCCTTTTAACCTAACAGGAACATAAAGCTTTTGCACTCTCAAAATCTGATCTTTAAAAGACTTCCATCTCTCTACTACATCCTGCCTATAAAACAAATTGTCCCAATGCACATCTCCTCAAATCTAGCTTTTCCCCAAACAAAAACCTCAACCCTTGGCCCTGACTTATCTCTTTCCATAATGACATTGAAGCTGATGGCATTATGATCACTGGACCCGAAGTGCTCGCCAACACTAACTTCCGTCACTTGACCCATCCCATTTGCCAACAGTAGATCTAACACTGTTCCTTCTCTGGTTGGCACCTCTACATATTGTTGTAAAAAACTATCTTGCACACATTTCACAAACTCTAACCCATCCAGCCCTTTCACAGAATGTGTTTCCCAATCTATATGTGGAAAATTAAAATCTCCCATAATTACAACCCTGTGCTTATCACAAATATCCACTATCACCCTACAGATTTGCTCCTCTAGGTCCCGGTCCTCTCCGGGTGGTCTATAATACACCCCTACAAGTGTAACCTTTCCTTTCCCACTCCTCAGTTCCACCCAAATAGCTTCCGTGGACGAGCCCTCTAATCTATCCTGCCTAAGCACCGCTGTAATATTCTCCCTGACAAGCAATGCAGCACCACCTCCTCTTGCCCCTCCGACTCTATCACACCTAAAGCAACGAAACCCAGGGATATTCAGCTGCCAATCACATCCCTCCTGCAACCATGTCTTACTAATCGCTACCACATCATACTTCCAAGTATCAATCCACACCTTCAGCTCATCCACCTTTTTTACAATACTCCTGGCATTAAAATATATGAATTTCAGAGATTTCCCAATTCTTAATCCCTGTTTTCCCTCATCTTTAATAACAACATTATTTCCTTTTCCTGCCAATTGCCCTTCATCTTCTTCCAGAGCATTTCCTTTCTCTATCACCTGCCCATCCATATTCAAATACTTACTACAAACTTTCTTTGTTTGCATTCTAACCTTCTCCTTACTGCTCTGTACTATTTTGCTCCCTCCCCCCAACTATTCTAGTTTAAAGGATCCTGAATAGCCCTAGCAAATACCCCTGCCAGGATTCTGGTCCCCCTGGGATTTAAGTGTAACCCGTCCTTGCTGTACAGGTCACATCTTCCCCAAAAAAGGTCCCAGTGATCCAGAAACTTGAAACCCTGCCCCTTACTCCACCCCTTCAGCCACGTGTTAATCCTCCACCTCATTCTATTTCTATTCTCACTGTCTATTTTCTTTTTTTTCTATTGGGTTGTTGGGGGAAGGGGGGAGGATGGGAGGGAGATTTTTAAAATATCACTATGTATTTTTTCATTATTTTCAAATAAGACATTTATGTATGTTTTTAATGCATATGTGAAATTATATAAAATTTTTAAAAAAAGCTATTTCAAATTATACTTAAAACAATTAAATACTTAAGTTACTTCAATGAAACAAAATAAAATAATTACCTCTTCTTTACAGGCTTCCTCTTCAGAGGAACAGGTGTATATTCTGGTCTTGCAACAATTAAAAAAAATGTAGACATACAAGCTCATGCTACCCAATTACACCCAATTAATCTACAAACCCCAGTATGTTTTAAACAGTGGGAGGAAACGGGAGCCCTGAGGGAAAACTCACACAGGCACAGAGAGACATAAAAACTCCTTACACACAGCATGGGATTCAAACCCCAGTCCTGATCGTTGGCACGGTAACAGTGTTGTGGTAACTGCTACACTAACTGAGCCACCTTTTTGAAAAGTGGAAGTTTTGCAAGAGTAGATGTTGCCTAAATAAAGTTGCTAAATAGCCAGTTTTATGGTATAAAGAAGCATGGGGATTCATTTTGCAATAAATTTTCTGATCAACAAATTTATAGTTGTTGAGTTCCTGGTATCGGTGCAAATTGTCTTACATGTAAGAAAAATAAGAACTAGAAACCATTTTGCACCGCCACCCCTGTCCCCATAAAACACCATTGCATAGGACTGTAGTTTGGAGGTGAAACTACCAATCAATTGCAAGGAACCTTGGACTTTGTGTATGAAGTGCCAGTTAATAAAGTAGACAAAGGTGGCGTAGCCAGACCATAATCATGGCTTTTATTAGCAGAAACTAATGGTACAATAAGGAAAGACAATGGGTGCATACACAGTTATACCCAAGGGGAGTGTCTTAAGTGGTAGAAATAATACTATCCAATATTAATAAGGCAGGGCTAGGCAGAGTGGTAGACTGACAGCTCGACATAGATTCACCACAATGTGCATGTGCATGAGTCCTAAACTTCCACGTGGCCCAGGTTCTTCCCTCGCCAGATGCTGCCTGATCTGCTGAGTTCCTTCAAGAGTTTTGTTTCTTCTATGACTCTAATGCCTCAATCAGCTTTGAATTTACGGTATCATCATATCTTACAGCTTTAGTGCTCCAAATGAAAATTGATCAATTTTTAAACAATGAAATGTTAAAAATTTCTATATTGTCTGTTACCCTCTAGTTTTGTTGAATAAGATTATTCAGCTTATGAATCTGTAAGCAAGTGGCACTGACAGTCATTAAAAATTTGGTGACATCCAGTCTTGCATGTTAAGATCAATCGTGGTGCTGCAGAATGTAATTCATTGAAATGTCATGTTCTAGCCACTCTACTGCTTCCAAATCTCATCTAACAGGATGTTATTCACATTAAATTAATGTTCACCAATCCAATATTTGTTAAAATGATGAGTGACTCTGAGAGTCTCTATAATTTTTAGTATGTATATTGGTGTAATATATGTGCAATTTCAGAGACTGACAGCTCTGGGAGCCTTCCGTCTATATTCACTAGAATAACATCAGGGATGCATCTTGCATCCTAAATCTCTTCTAAATACAGACTAAGCAATAATTTTGCTCTCAGTCTGCAATGACCAAACTTTTTCTTCTCCTCCCTGTTCATTGTTTCAAAGAGAACAACCATGAATTGGAAGAACAGCATTGCAAATTCTGCTTGCACACAAACAATAGTATGAACAAGGAATTTTCCAAATTTGGCTCACCCACACCTTGGGTGTACTCCTCCAACACACCTGTTCACCGTGTTTTCTATTCCTTTTGTTCAACTTTCTCATCCCTGCCCCCCCCCCCCCCAAATCTCTTCCTGCTCTGCATCATTTTATACAGATTATTCTTCCTTTCAGTCTTATGTTGGGTATCATTCTGAAATGCTGACTTATATCTCTTGCTTCCACAGGTGCTGATTGACACACTGAGTTCTTCCAACATTCTGTTTTTTTGTATCAAATTTCAACACTCGCTATCTATTTTGTCTTCTAAGCAAATCCACGTGCTCTTCAAGATGAAATTGCTTGTGTAATTTTAATTGATACTCTAGCCTGCACCCTCATTTTAGTTTAAATTAGTCATCTGCAATATTGGACTGATATTTGTCATTGATCACCAAGTAAACTATGAACTCATCTTTTGTAGATCTACTGTACTGATGTATTGTCAAAAATATCCTGACTTTGGCTAAAACAATCCCCTAATGTGCAGAGTCCAGAGAAAGTTGAGCCCAATGTAATGGATGAAATAAATAGTCTGAATGTTAAAGGTGTCAAGAAAGTGTAATGATCTGATTGTCCTTTACTTCAAAAGAGCTAAACTGATTGTCCCACCATTGATTAATTTCATAAAACCTATTTAAAATAAACTGTAGAACAGTCAGCATGGAAACAATCCCCTTGGTCCATATAGTCCAGTCTTTCCTAAAGTGGGTGGTGCTGGCCCCCTGGGGACAGATGAAAGATCCAAGTAGGTGTTGAGGAAAAAGGAAGTAATCAGAGAGTGGTGAGGATAAAAGGGGTAGTTCGAATGTTTCTGGAAAACTCAGCCCACAGTGCTCATTGAACACTATCCGTCAGGTGACAAGGATGGTGATGGCCAGGGATGGTGATGGCTTGGAACAGTAACAGCTGGGGATGATGACTGGATGGAAATGGTGACTGTAAATTTGTTTACTCTGGTTTTTTTGTGAAATACATATGCTTGTTTATAGTGTTAGATTAGTTGTTGTTTTAAATTTGCTGTACACCTAATTCCAAGAAAGAGGTGTGTGTTCATTCTATGTGTGTGTGTGTGTGTGTGTGTGTGTGTGTGTGTGTGTGTGTGTGTGTGTGTGTGTGTGTGTGTGTGTGTGTGTGTGTGTGTGTGTGTGTGTGTGTGTGTGTGTGTGTGTGTGTGTGTGTGTGTGTGTGTGTGTGTGTGTGTGTGTGTGTGTGTGTGTGTGTGTGTGTGTGTGTGTGTGTGTGTGTGTGTGTGTGTGTGTGTGTGTGTGTGTGTGTGTGTGTGTGTGTGTGTGTGTGTGTGTGTGTGTGTGTGTGTGTGTGTGTGTGTGTGTGTGTGTGTGTGTGTGTGTGTGTGTGTGTGTGTGGGAGGGAGGGAGGGAGGGAGGGGGTAAGGCGAGGGGAGTGGAGGGGGTGCTAGAGATGTGGGCTGGAACCCAAGGAGGAAGCAGTCTGAAAATGTTTGGGAACTACTGATCTAATCCATGCCAAACTATTTTTCCACCTTGTCCCATCAACCTGCATGCAGACTATATCCCTCCATACCTCTCCCATCCATGTCCCTGTCCAAATGTCTCTAAGATTTTGAAAGTGAACCCACATCTAACATTTATGCTCATAACATACTCTCACTCCCTGAATAAAAGAGTTCCCCCTAATTTTCCCCTTAAACATTTCACTTTTTACCCTTAACCCATGACTTCTCATTGTCTCACCCAATCTTAGAGGAAAATGTCTGTTTGCTTTTACCCTAAATATACCCCTTGTAATTTTATATATTTCTTATGCAAAACACAAAAGGTTTGTGAACTGATACCTTCCGCTCCCCTTCATCTCAAATTAACTTTAAAAGCCGGATCTTCCTGTGTTGATGCACGTATAACAGGAAAACATCAGTGTAACTTCTAAGCAATTGCACCAAACTCAAGTTCTGCTGTATTTACTATTTCTAGGACATTCCCATTAATTTCTCCCACCACTTTTATTTATTTTCTCATCTAATGATCCATAAATTAGTGCTTTATTGAAGGACTTCTGTAAATATAGTTACATTATCTTACCTTCTTTTAATGTGCTAAGTATGTTCTGCATGTAGTATTAAAACCAAAAGGGCTTCCCGAAGGAACATTAGGAAGTTTGGGGTGCGGTGGAGGATGGTGACTTATATCGAATGTCATTCACTGAATGAGAGACTTCCAATGTCCCTGTTTGAAGCTGCTGAAAAAGCTGTCACCTGCTGAGTGTTTGTTACATTGATCACTGTGAGGGGCAAAAGAGCTGAGATGTCTCCCCCATTGACACAGTCACAGCATAACTCCACCCAAGGTTTTTGGAGGTGAGTGAAGTTCGGGATTGAGGAATAAGTAGAGGGGAAACAACATAAGATATATAAAAAAAAACAGGTAAACTACAGAGGCTGAAATCCTAAACAAAAAAAAGACAGAAAATGCTGGAAGAACTCAGCCAGTGGAAAGAGAACCCACCTAATATATATAGGGCCAGGGTACTGGGGAGAAAGTGGAAGAGTTTTCAAAGTAGAGCTGGTAGAAGGAGTTAGGTGCAAGACAAAAGATTGGATAGAGAATGGTTAAGACAGATCAAGTGGCAAAGGGCTTGGGTACTGTAGGTTAGGGAAGCATTTTATAGAAACAAGGTGATAAAGAGAAATGTGAGCATCATTTGTACATACCCTGATGGAGTCTTTATCTGTGAAAGGTCCCATGCTGCTGTGAGGTGCAGAATAATCAATGAACCAGAGAAGGAACAAGAGGCAAGATATTAACATCAAAATGGAGACCCTTGAACTGATTGTTCATTGGCAATATTAGTGTAATATACTCATTTTTTTGTGAGTGGCCTACAAAGGTTTTAAATTGCATCTAAAAGCTCCAATTAATGTCATTATTGATGCATGACGTTAAATGTAATTAGGTGTATGATTGGTGCTAGAAAAACATCAGATGCATAAATGTGAATTACATATATCCCTGTGCCTTATTCCCAGCGGGCATGATTATACCTCATGTAAAGTAACCTCTGCTAAATCACATTTATGCATCAATTGTGCATGAAAAAGTTGTGCAAACGGATCTATTTTCTCAGTATTTAGTGAGAATGGGGAAAGGAGCTGGCATACAGAACTCCAATTAAAGAGCCTATAGAAGTATTATAGGGCAAATTATCCCCTATATAATCATTAAATAAATAAATAAATAGATAGATAGGAATTGCTCCATAATCCAGCTATTGCCTGGGAAAATAGCAGAGAAATAAAAAGATAAATGCATGACCATGCACTCGACTGATTTGGGGATAGGTTTTCCATTTTCCTTAAGATCAATAAAGCATAGTAGATGAGGATAAATGTTAGTACGACTTTGAGCATTGCATTCAGAATAAAAGCAAAAATGAATTAATGGTATTGACCTGTAAGTCAGGTCACAGTGAAACATCATGTGTTGTTTTTGTCACCTAGTCATCAAAAGCCCCATGGGGTGCCTCAAGAATGTGTTTTGTTTATGAGAAAGTCATACTTTTCTGTGAAACAGTGGAGAAAATAGATTGCTTTCATTAAACTTTTTACATTTATACATTTGATTTTCATACCTGACACACACAATCTATTCAAAACAGCAAAGTTTTTCTTTTCATAATATACCAGTGGAAGCTGGGAGAGCAGCACTTAACTCAAACTATAATGAATTTGTTGAGTAAGTTGCCAGGGAATCCCCATGATATGAATGGGTTCTCGAGACAGCTAGATTTACTTATTGAAAGCAAAGAGATAAAAGGCAATATTGCAGAAGTTGGAGCTGACAGTAATGAAAAAGAGGGAGCAATTTCTGTATTTCAATTTCTCTAACTGGTTTACTTAATGGAAAAAAAGCTACTCTTTTGCAATATATAAAATAATCATTGAATGAATCAGTAAATAAAGTTCTTTGTAAAATGTTATCATCTGCAAAATACCCTCCAAAAGATTCTGCTAGCTTTTAATGTCTTTGTTGGTGCAAAATAAAGTTGCCTAAGTTGTACCAAGCATTATTGATTCTCTGGCATCTCATAAGAACAAAAGAAATAGAAGCATGAATAAGCCACCTGGCCTATCGAAACTACTTTGCGGTTAAACAAGATGATGGCTGGTCTGCCTGTGGATTTAACTCCTCCTGCCCATCTTTATCCCATAACCCTTAATTTCAGTGATATGAAAAAGTCTATCTAATTCTGTCAAATACAGTAATGAGGCAGCCTTTCATGCATTTCAGCCTTGGTGCTCACCATGCTGCCATTTGAAGCTAAGAGCAAAGTGAGATTGTATTATTTCATTTGTTTGCATATTATATGGAGGCATAAAAAATTAAGCTCTCTCTTTTAAAGTGAAAAGTTTGCTACTGTGCTCTGATACAATGGTTAGCACAGCAGTTAGTGCTCAGCTGCACCATTTCATCAGATGCAAGGATCGACAATGAGATAGACAACAGACTCGCCAAGGCAAATAGCGCCTTTGGAAGACTACACAAAAGAGTCTGGAAAAACAACCAACTGAAAAACCTCACAAAGATAAGCGTATACAGAGCCGTTGTCATACCCACACTCCTGTTCGGCTCCGAATCATGGGTCCTCTACCGGCACCACCTACGGCTCCTAGAACGCTTCCACCAGCGTTGTCTCCGCTCCATCCTCAACATCCATTGGAGCGCTTTCATCCCTAACGTCGAAGTACTCGAGATGGCAGAGGTCGACAGCATCGAGTCCACGCTGCTGAAGATCCAGCTGCGCTGGATGGGTCACGTCTCCAGAATGGAGGACCATCGCCTTCCCAAGATCGTGTTATATGGCGAGCTCTCCACTGGCCACCGTGACAGAGGTGCACCAAAGAAAAGGTACAAGGACTGCCTAAAGAAATCTCTTGGTGCCTGCCACATTGACCACCGCCAGTGGGCTGATAACGCCTCAAACCGTGCATCTTGGCGCCTCACAGTTTGGCGGGCAGCAACCTCCTTTGAAGAAGACCACAGAGCCCACCTCACTGACAAAAGGCAAAGGAGGAAAAACCCAACACCCAACCCCAACCAACCAATTTTCCCCTGCAACCGCTGCAATCGTGTCTGCCTGTCCCGCATCGGACTTGTCAGCCACAAACGAGCCTGCAGCTGACGTGGACTTTTTACCCCCTCCATAAATCTTCGTCCGCGAAGCCAAGCCAAAGAAGTGTATTGGTTACAGTGCCAGAGATCGAGACTTGGCTTAGAATTCAACACTGTCTGTAAGGAGTTTATACATTCTCCCCGTGTTTGCAGGGGTTTACTCTGGGTGTTCTGGTTTCCCCCCCAGGCTTCAAAACATACTGTGGTTTGTCAGGCAATTGGTATAATTAGGCAGGACGGGCTTGTGAATCGAAAGGGCCTGTAGCTGTGCTCTATGTCGAAATTAATAATAGATGTGGAAAGGTGCTCCAGATCAGTTTAAGTGATTTAAAAATGGGTTTACTTAAAGGAGGTACAGAGATATTTATTGAAAAGTTATTTTTAATTAAACCTATTTTCACTGCCTTCATGAATCTATTTCAGATTACCATTGTTAAATAGTTCAAGGATTTTCTTTTCTATCTAAGAATAAAACATAATAGTCATGAAATTCATTAACTCAGGAAATTTTGGCACTGAAGTTCAAGGCATTAGGAACCAGTGAAATGTTCTTTCACTGGGACAAGACATGCAATACCAGAATGTAAAACATGCTCTGGAACTGGGCCTGGGTGTTCCCAGGGTGGGGAGAAGATGGGTAAAAAAGTTGTGGATTGGATTAAATGAGATGAGATGATTTGGGATGAGTGGTGGGCCATGTTCCTGCCAAGAAAAATTAGAGGGATGACTGGTTGTCTGTCACCTGACTGTGTTAGGAATTTGGGATTGACGGTCAAGGAGTGCAATAAAGGGGTCTGAAGGCCAAGCCCAACTCTTGCTTACTGCAATTGCATGCTCACCATTCAAGGTTCAAAATTATTGTTTATTGTCAAGTAATAATACAAAATATGTAACATACATGATATATTTCAACTTCTGCCTGGCATCCCTAACAATAACAGTAAGAGAAGCAAAAGGGAGGCTCTGCAGAGAAGCTAAGTATCTACAGATACACTTCTAGCACCTTTGCAGGCCACAACAGCCACACAGACTCCTATTCAAACCATTGGCAACCTGAGGTCCATATCCAAACCTCAATTTGGATCAGGAAGCCTTCAGCGCCAAAGGCTCATCGGAACCTCTTCTTGCCCTCAGCACCCTCTTGAATCCCAGTTCTGATACCTTGTTCTTATGAGCCAGTCTCTAGCATTGACCACACTGCCAACAGCCCACAGTCTATGTGTGAGTCTTACGACCACAAGTTCAGCCTGCGTGAGTCCTTTGACTGCAAATCAGCAACAGCCCACAGCCTGTGCGGGTCCTTCCGCTGATGAGCTCCATGGTCACATTCCCTGTAGGGTCATGATCCAGGCTTCTTCTTCTCAACAGGTTGTTCTCTGTCCATTTTTGATACCCTGCACTGGTCCACTACTCCCTCAGAGTTGAAAAACCCTCATGATTCACTGCCTAGCACAGATGCTGCCTTCTTGGGCAAATGCCTCCATGGTTATAGGATGGTTTAAAAAAAACATCTCCCTATCATCAAGACTGGGCAGTAGGACCCTGCAGAGCAGTGCTTTGTCTCCACTCCCTTGTCTTCTGGCTCCACACCAGAGGCAGAGCTACTGCTGCAGCAGTTCCTGCAGTCCTGCCATTTTTTGTGGGGTTAAAGAGAAATATTAATTTGAACCATGCAAATGAAACCACAGGAAAATTTTATTAGGATTACCTGACATGGATCTAATGTGTATTGTAAACCTTCTTTTGTCTGTGAAGCAGTGAAGAAATCCATTCCAAACCCTTGCATGTCACCCTTTCAATTGATTCCTCTGAATTCAGGAAATTTCCAAGCCCCCACTCTTCCTCCCAATCACCCTTTCCTCTTAATCATTTCCCCCCTGATGTCTACACCACTGCCATCTCAAATAGCCTTCTCATTTGATAACATCTTTAACAAAGCTTGCAGCCAACAAAGCAGTGATCTAAAATCACAACCATCTTACTATGTGCAGTGCCTGGCCATGTTTAATTCTGGACTCAAGTCTAGAGCCAATATTGTGTCTGTTGAAGATTTAGGTCACTCCAGCACAGAGATTGTTCACTGTCCCCAGTTCTCCGAGTTCAGCAAAAAGCATGGGCCGCAAGAAAGAGAATGTATCAAAAAGTGCTGAGATAATAATTGTGTAACCTAATTAAAGGATTGAAATATGAAGTAGGAACAGGAGGAATAAATCATTTGGTCCAGCAAGCATTCTCCACTCTTCAACATCTACCATTTTTCTATCCTGTCACCTTATCCCTTTAGATATTTTATTAATATACCAAAATCTATGAAGCTCACTCGAGAATGACATTAATGACCAAGTCTTGTGATAGAGAATTCCAAATATTCACCACCTTCTGAATGAAGTTTTACCATCTCAGTCCCAAATGACTTCCTTATTTTGAGAATATGACATTTGGTTGTAGTCTCCTTAGCCAGGAGAGGGAAGAACTTTGCATGATTTAATAAATTTGCTGTTCATATTTTTCTAAAATTTGAAGAAAAATTTAGACTCATCAATCTCCTTTCATTAAAAAAAAATGTTCTAATGACCAACCTGATGGACATTTGCTGTAAAATTCCTCTGTACCAAATTTCAACTTTTATTGAAAATGATATCAAAGTTTGTCCACTACTACTGTTAGAACAAGAGTGTTATGTTTCAGTAAGAAATACATTGTTGCAATTCTGGATATCAAACATGATTAAACACATTGCTCAGATGTTCATGCACAATCAAGTGGCAGGATTAGCCCAGAGTAGCAGTGACAGTGCACTGTATGATATCATTAGCCCTTTTCACATTGGCACCTTGTCCCAGTAATTAACGACCAACATACTGGTTAAGGGTCCAGTGTGAAAGCCTCCTAATCAGCATTCAGATGCTGGGATGGACCACCTAGGTAGGTTGTGTGTATTATCCCTGGGGTCATCTTCGCCCGGTGTGACAGGTACATGGACATGGACTATCCAGGGACAAAGTAGTGAAATGTTAATGCTATTTATCTGTGAGTGCAGGAGCATGAAAGAAACAAAAGATTAACAACAAAATATAAACTTTACCAACCTGTATAAACTTTACCGACCTATATAAACCTTTATAAATTTCTAAAGGTCCATAGGAAAGCCGCAATGTTTGGGGGGGGGGGGGGAAATGGGGAGGAAAGAGAGAGAATGCGATGGTGGGCCTGCCAACCCAGAATTCTGTGTGGCAGAGAAAATCCTCCATAAATGCTCCCTGAGTGTCCTTTCTCTGCTGCATGGAATTCTGGGAGGGCAGGTCCACCATCACTCTTTCCTATGGTCTTTATATAAATTGTCTGCTATTTCTGCAACCACTTTCCCATGGTCCTTTATAAATTTATAAAGGTTTATATAGGTCGCCACAACAGCAGGGCCTGAGGGGCTCAACTGTGCTTTACATATGCTTAATTATGTTATAATTAGGCATGATTAATTTTGTTTAAATATAAGATTATAATTAGCGGATGCATCACTCAGACAGGGTGATAGGAGGATAGGTGCCCCTCTCCCCGAGAATGGCTTGTGATTATGGTGAAAGGATATAGAGAACTGGTTAGCAGTAGTCCAGTGTGAATGGCAAAAATGGCTTCTTCAGCCAGTTCACTAAACAGACAATTTACTGGTTAACCAGTGTGAAAAAGACTATTGTTTACATTGATTTAGACAGGCTCATGAACAGGCAGAGAATGGAGGGATATAGATGATATGCAGAGATCAGCTGGTATCATAATTGGCGCAAACATTGGTAGCCAAAGGGCCTGATCCTGTGCTGCATTGCCTCTAATCTATGCTTTATGTTCTCCATCCCAAATCTTTGTTCTATTGAATTTAAAGGAAAGATGTTTCAGAAGATCCACACCCACTACAATTGAGCATGTTCATCTTTACTGAATGAAGAAGAACATCTGGTACTCTTCAATTCCCGTCATGGTATTTGTGTTTTTCCCATTCCAACTAGTCAACTTGTCATGGGAAAAGCTGTCCAGTTTGAAAGCATTCACTGTGGGTCACGTACTTAAGCAGTCAACTGATGAAATAAAGGCAATTGTGGTCACTAGGGCTACTATGGAACATCAAAATAATGTGGCAGAAAAAAAGTGTCTGAACACTATCTAAACGGGCATGTGAAGTATTGAATCAGCAGTAGATTATTCTAAGGACAAATATGATTACTGGAGCCTGTGATTCTGAAGAGGTCACTCTGTAGAACATTATAGTTTTCATTCTCTCAATCGACCCTCTCAGTTTCCCTACTGACATTCAGGTTCACTGAGTAACCACTTTAATGCAGTGTCCCCAATTTTAGCAACATACCCGGGCACAAGGCAGATCACATTCATGCTGAGAAGGACAAACCAAGGAAGCCACCAAAGTAAAAGAAAAAATGTCCAAACAAAAACACAAAATATGTCTTTCGGTAACCAGAGAATATAATTAAAACTCAAATCTTTTCACACACCACCAAGATTCTCCATCTATCTTCCTTAATGGGAAAAGGGTCCCAGACTAATCAATCTTCTTCACCCTGTACAGCCTCTGAGTTCTGGCAATACAGCATTTTGTTTTGCCAGCGATTCTCAAAATTGGATGAATCATTTACATATCTTTGGAGGTTCTTCATTCCAAACATTTATAAATGAACATCTGAGATTATTATTAATGAGATAATATTTTAGGGGTTTATGTTTCTGTAGACATATTTCAAGATGGCACAAAATTATGTAGAGTTTACTTATTGTGGAGTGTATGGTAACCCTGCCAAAATAAATGACCAAACTAGAAGGAAGTTCATATCCATGCACCTGCTTGTTCTGCAAGTCTATCAATACTTCCCTGCATTCAGTCATGATTTTCCCCTGTACAAATAAACCTGCATTTCGGTGCTATTCCCATTTTAAAATTTGATTTTTAATTGCCAGGACAATGTTATTTATAAAAATGGTGAAGTGCAGTGATCCAAATAAATTAAATTTTAAATTTATAAGTATGAATATTCCACACAGAAAAAAATATTTCCCTAGAGGCTAAGCAATAAACAGTAATTAGCTTGCCCAGATGGATTGTAAAAGATCAACTATTCACCCTTGGTGGTGAGAAGACTGTTCATTCCTGCTTACAAATAGAAAGATACATGAAGATTGAGTCCAAGAGGTATTTTGCAACAGAAGGCAAAAAGGCCATAAAGACAGAATCAATACACAAATGTGGTGGAGAAACTCAGCAGATCACGCCGCAAGCATAGGAAATAAAGGGTGAGGAATGTTTCAGGCCTGGGCCTTGGACAGGTTTAAGAGAAAACAGGCAGGCACCTGAATAAAAAGGAAGGGGTGAGGGAGGGGAGGGGAAAGGAGCACTAACTGACAGGTAAGAGGTGGGAGGGTTGAAGAAAAAGAAGCTGAGAAGTGATAGGGAGAGAAACAGATTTTTTTTCATTGGATGCCTTCATTGTCAAAATAATGTCATTTTAAGGAAGGTAAGGACTAGAGTAAAATACATGTACATTTCTTAGAAAAGTCAATTCTTAATAGAAATCATCCTTGAAGAGAGATCAAAAATACCTGTCAGCAATAAATGCCTCTAAATATTCACGCAGCTTGAATTAGTTTATGGAGCAATCTTACTACATATTCTCCTGAATTCATTGTCACAATAGCTGACTGGTCCTCAAGTTACTTCAGCATTACAACTAGAAAAAAAACTATAAATCCTGAAAATTATGAATAACTTAAAAAATTAATAGCAAATTCCAGAAGACACCTATTTAAGAACTGTGGTGATAGGTTTAGGTTACACAGGGACCTGGTAGATGCCTGGAATGTATTGCCAAGGGTGGTGATGGAGGCTGGCATTTAAAGACTCATAGGTATAAGAAAAATTGAGGCTTATGGGTATGTGGTTGGCAAGAGTTTGATCGTTTTGGAATAGTTTTATATAGGTTGGCACCACATTGAATGCCAAAGGGCCTGTTCTGTGCTGTAATGTTCTAGGTTCTATTAAAATGCTCTAAACAGAAAATAAGGTAGTGGAAATGGCAGAGCATGTTATGTTGGATGCAGAGACTGCTGGGGTGTGAGGAGAAGGAGAATCCTATCCTTGTGTGAGGATGAAGGGGGTCAGGCAGATGTGCAGATAGATAATGGAGGGTAAGTGGGTACGGGCGAATTGATGAGGGGAAGCCATGTGGTATGAAGAAGAAGGACATCTCTGATGATCTGGCATGGAAGTCTTCATCCTGGGAGCAGATGTGACAGAGACCAAGGAATTGAGAGAAAGGAATGAAATCTTTACAGGGGACAAGGTGTGAAGAGGCATAGTCAAAGTAGATGTGGGAGTTGGGACATTTTCAGAAGATGTCTGTCAAGTGGTTGCCTCATGAGATGGAGACAGAGAGATTGAGGAAAGGGAGAGTGTTGCTTGAGATAGTCAGGGTGGAAGATGGCAGCAAAGTAGATAAAGTCCACAAACTCATCATGGGTGCATGAGAAGTACCAAAGTAGTTGTCAATGTAGTGGAGGAAGTTTTGAGGAGTTTTGCCTGTGTAGGCTTGCAGCAGGGACTGCTCCACACAGTCATCAAAAAGGCAAACATAGTTGGGGCCTATGCGTGTATCCGTGGCAATCCCTTTGACTAAGCCTGATACCATCTCCGAAATACCACAGATTTTTTAATTCAACATGTACGTTTGCATGAATTATTCCATCGACAGGAGTTTCCAAGCAGCCAACCACTTAATGACTTTGACAAATGCTTGTGCGATAAATTTTTTTCCAATATATAAATTCCTGTGTAGTGTATATTTCAATTTTTACTTTTACATTGACGTTGATAGTACCTTCATTTTGCCTGTGGATGAATTTGGGCTGCTGAATATGTAATTCCAAATCTCTACCATTACTGTACCTCGTAAAACTCTCCACAGTATTTGTTTTCCAAAAACAAAATACAACAGCAAGAATGCAGAATCACCCAGATAAAATGTGTCATGTTGATTCATTATTCAATAAACAATTACAATATTTATTTTATTAAATGCAGACCTCCATTTCTAAATTAAACAGTTAGTTAATGTGCTTCCTCAAGGTTTCCAGATACTATTGCTTCTCCACTAAGAAAAACACTACTGATAAAATAAAAGTAAACAAAATGTTTACTTCATGAATTATGCATTTGAAAGATTTAAATAATTGATACTTCAGTTTGTTTCCTCCCTCCTCCAATTGTGTATTTAAATTTCAAAATATACATGCATATTGTTTTATGCATGGCATGGCTACATCTACTGGCTCTGGCGGCTATACCTGAGGTAATTTCTACCAGTAATGACCTTGATACTGTAAAATACTAATCATTGTTGTTGTTAGCAAATCTGCTGTAAGCAGTTTTCAATTAAGGTGCCTAAGGATAGGCTTAAACTGCTGGAGAATTTGGTTGGAAAAAAAATGCTTTTTTTCTCTGTACATTGCTATGTATTTAAAGGTCATAATGGTTATATGTTCTTCTCATGCAGGAAATGGTTTCTACATCTCATTCAGGGAGAAAACAATTGTACAATCCCCCACCAAGTCCATATGGTCTTGGGAGAAGAAACATGACAAGCAGCAGATACTTCTGTGAACCTTTGTAACATTTTCTCTAAATGTGATTTTTTTTTGGTTGGTTCGAGTCATAGTCTGGAGCCTTAGCCCATGATACCACCATTCATCTGATATAAACTAATTAATTTTAGCACTAATGATATTGTACCCAGCCCTGTCTGTGTAAGTATGTTAAACTCTGGTAGATTGCAGTAGAGGCAAGACTCTCCATGACTTCATAGTTATGACCACATGACCTACAGAACTATAGTCAGGCAGACATTTTTCAGTAACACGAAGGAGTATCTAATTCCCCCCCCTCCCCTCCCAGGTGCTTTCTTTACAATCAGCTGCATGTTTTTTTTTAATGACCAAACGGCTGCTGAACACAATTAGTGATCTTCAAATCTCCTGGGTAATGGCTGGTTCAGAAACAGAATGGCTGCAAAGTAGAGGTCTTAAAGGGACAGACCACTACCAAGGAAATGTGGAGGGAGTGAAGGCAGGGATTCGAACAAGGCTGAAATGCATGACTCTGAGACCTCCCCTTGCTGTCCATATTACTGGCAAATATGGAGAATAAAATTGATGACCTGAGGGCAGGGCTACTTTATCAGAGACAGGTGATACATATCTCAGTTATCTTCTGCACCAAGACCTGGCTAACAGAGAACATACCTGATACCGCTGTCCGACCAGATGTTTTCCCTAACCATAAGCCTTGAATGAACGATTAAATCTGGAACCTGCCAGATCACAGGCATTTAAGTCCGGAGATCCAGATCAGAACAGCAGGAGATGGTATGATCTGTGGAAAGCTATCTCCCAGGCAAAGTGCAGATTCTGAATGAACACAACAAGGGATAGCCAAAAGTTGGTGGAGGGCCTGTTACAAAATCAAATCCAGTAAAATAACAGACAGCAAAGCTTCTCTCGCAGAGTACTTACACCCAATTTGATGACAGAAACATCCCTTTGCACCCCCACATCTCTTGATGATCCCATCCTGTCCATATCTGAAGATGACATGCATCCTGCTTTCAGGAGAAGTGAATCCGAGGAAAGCATCTGGCCCAGATGGAGGACCTGGCCGACTATTAAAGATCTGTGCTGACCAACTTACCAAGGTCTTCACAGATATCTTCAATAACTCACTCCAGAAGGGCATGGTAGCCACCTGTTTCAAACAGGCATCATCATACTAGTGCCCCATATAAGTGTACTAACCTGCCTTGATGACTATTGTCCAGCAACATTTATATCAACAGTGATAAAATGTTTTGGAAGGCTGGTGATGAATCATATCAGCTTCTGTCTGAGCAGTGACATGGATCCATTCCATTTCACCTATCGTAGTAACAGGTCTACGGCAGATACCATCTCACTGGCTCTACTCAATGTGCTGGAAGACCTGGATGGCAAAAACACATAAATCAGGATGCTCTTTATTGAGTACAGTTTGGCATTTAACTGTATCATCCTCTCTAAACTGATCAGAAAACTCCCAAGACCTGGGAGTTAACACCCCACTGTGTAATTGGATCATGGATTTCCTCACCTCGTGGCCACAATCAGTGAAGATTGGTAAGAACTTGTCCTCCACAATCTCCATCAGTACCACAGGACTGTGACCTTAGCCCTCTGCTCTACTCTTTTTACACCTACGAATGTGTGGCTCTGTACGACAATAATACCATCTGTAAATTCGCTGATGATACCACAGTAGTGGGTTGTATAAAGGAAGGGAATGAGTCAGCATGCAGGATAGAGATTGAAAACTTGGCTGAATGGGACACCAACAACAACCTTCCACACAATGTCACCAAAATGAAGGAGCTAATTGTTGACTTCAGGAAGTGAAAGCCAGAGGTGTACAATCCAGTGATCATTGGGGATCAGAGGTGGAGAGGATGAGCAAATTTAGGATCTTGGGAGTTTTTATGCCAGTGCCTCTACTACCTCTGGAAAGCAGTATAGGTGTCACAAGACATGCACCACCAGGTTCAGGAACAGCTGCTACCCTTCACCATCAGACTCCTCAATGACAAACTCAATCAGGGACTCATTTAATGACTCTTACTTGTGCACTTCATTGATTTTCTTTTTGTTTTCTGCATTGCACAGTCAGTTTGTTTACATTTGTTACAAACAGTTGTTTGTTTATACTGGGTTTTTTTAGCACTACCAACGAGTGGTAATTCTGCTGCAGCTGCAGGAAAATGGAATCTCAGGGTGGTACATGATGTCATGTATGTACTCTGACAATAAATCTGAAATCTGATCTAACTTTACAAGCAACTCTAGCCACTGAAGAGCTTTCTGGCTGGATTGCTTTTTTTTTGGTTGTTGGCAAAGAAGTATCTTGAAGTACCTTAATCATAGAGCTTATATCTAAAGGCTGGAACTGCTTAAAGTCCCTCACTGGCACAAAGTTCCCACCTCATTTGCCCAAATGTCATTTTGCCTTCTGTGTTCAGATTTTCAGGACTAAGTTAACAGTTTGACATTAAAAATCTGTGTATTTCTGGCACATTCCCATTTCTTGTTGATGAGATTCTACCCAATTCTCAAAAAGATTCCTGGGAGCCAAGCCTTTGTCCAAGATAGTCAAGGTTATATTGTGTGCTGTAAAATTCAGCATTTTGTTACTAACACATCTATTATTAATGAGGTTTAAGTTTAGTGAAGGTAGTAGACACAGGGAGAAACAGAGGATATTGTATAGTTGGTATTTTGGAAAGCTATCAATCGGGTCCTGCACAGGAGCTTGCTTCACAAGGTTAGATTGAACATGTGTTGAGGTCAATGTACTGCCATATATTTAGAAAAATCCTCTATCCTTAATTGCTATGAAAACTATAGACCCTAGATATTCATTCAAAACACAAAATGATGCATCTCTGGGCATTAAGTGAACCGAGATTTGGAAAAAAATATCTGAAAAATTGCACCAAGATAGAAAACCATCCACGATCTCGATGAATGACAGAGGAGACCTTTGGCCTTTATTTCATTTATGTTCTTATAGAACATTGACCAATAGAGAATAAGAACAGACCCTTTGGCCCACCTTGTCTTCACTGAACACAATGCTAAATCTGCCAACACATGATCCACATCCCTTCATTCCCCATATATTTATGCTTCTATCTAAATGCCTCTTAAATTATATTATCATACCTGATTCCACCATGACCACTGGCAGCTTACTCCAGGCGCCCACCTCTCTCTGTGTAAGAAACTTGCCTGGCACATTTCCTTTCAATATTCTTGCTTATTGAACTCCAGTCAGCTAGTAGCCACAGTCCTAAACTTTTATGAACTAAAACTTTCCTTTCTACATTTTCTATCTTAGTTCTTCCACTTTTTTTTATATCTCACAACACTCCCACAGCACTGAAACTATACTGATTTACAAATGTCACCCCCACCTGGCAAATATATGTTGCTAAATAGGAGACAGGCAGACAGTGAACCTAGATTAAGAAACTGTGTGAATGACTTGTAAAGATTTAGTGTGCAAAATAAATTCTGAAGCTTCATTGATTTTAACTCATATTATTTACCACATGGAATATACTGGATCACTCCATCTAATTGCAGCCAAGGTACATGAGTTTATGGAAATTGCATGTAAAAATATGGTGATGAATTAAACTACATCATATTATTTACTAAAGTGACTGGCACTGTGAGTCCATGCCATTGCACAACCTACAGAACTGTAGGTGCAGGTGATTGATGGAACTGAAAGGAAGATTTACAGCTTGTGAGCACACAGCTGAAACTTGGCAGACGTATATATATATTCTCTGCATTTGTGTTTTTAATAAAAGTGGAATCTCCAGAAATGAATGGCATTGAAGCGCACCAGTCATGGCTGAGTGGAGAGTTCATATTTAAATATCATTTAAAAGTCAGAAATTATGTTGGAGAGTTGTTGTGTCCTTCCAAATTGTGTCTTCCAATAGAAAATGCTGCCAAACACATACAAAAATATGTTTGTAACCAAGTCTTCCAGTCCAGATCTTTCAAAATGTATGCCTTCTTACACAAACGTGGCTTCCATCAAATCAGCCCTCACCCACATTTCCTCCATTTCTCATTCATCTGCCCTGGCCCCCTCTGCCCCCAGCCATAACAAACATAGAATCCCCCTTATCCTCACCGTCCACCCCACCAGCCTCCACATCCAACATATTAGAAGTTCTGGCACTTACAAGAGGATCCCACTACCAGACATATCTTCCCCTCTCCTCCCCTCTGTGCCTTCTGCAGGAACCACTCACTCCCTTTGTGACTCCATTGTCAATGCATTCCTTCTAACCAATCCACCACCCCTCCCCCCACCACTCCCAGCACCTTCCCCTTTGGCCGCCTGAAAAGCCACACTTGCACCAACACTTCTCCCTCACCATAGTCTGGGGCCCCAAACAAGCCTTTTCAAATAAAGCAACACTCTTGTGTATCCACAGGACTGATTTACTGCTTGCATCTCTACATCGGAGAGACTGGGAGCAGACTGGGAGATCACTTCACTGAGCACTTTCGCTCTGTCCACACCAGTGACGGAGACTTCCCAGTAGCCAACCATTTCAATTCTGTGTCACACTCCCACTCTCACATGTCTGTCCATGGTCTTATGTACTGTTACACAGAGACCACCTGCAAATTGGGGGAAACAACACCTGATTTTCTGTCTGGGCATTCTCTAGCCAGGTGGCATTAATATCGATTTTTAAGGTTTCTACTAACCTGCTCTCCTCTTCCCCCTCCCCTTCCCTTTCTCTTTCTAGTTCGCCCTCCCCTCACCTAGCTATCCCTCCTCCACTTAATCGCTGCCATCCCTGCCATCCCTTCTCCACCCCTCCCCACCTATTATTTTGCTCTGACACCTGCCAACTTTTTTCTATACCTTGATGAAGGGGTCAAGCCTGAAACGTCAGTTATGTATTTTTACCTTTGCTACATAAAGGATACTGTTTGACCTGCTGAGTTATTCCAGGTTTGTGTGTTTTATTTCAACCATGGTATCTGTAGATTTACGTGTTTTACATTTGTACACCAGTTATTGGCAGAAAATATACTGCAAAGATATCTAATAAAGATGGGTGCATTTCATGTAGATATTAATTTAAATGTTGTTCTGAAGTAAACATAGCATTCGCGAATATGAATAAAAGCTCATACCCGCTTTGCATGAAATGAGTACTGAGATTACTTGCCCAGTAATTATACCTTATAATCTGAAATGTGATTAACAATTTTTGGAGCTGTATTTGCCTAAATGCTGTTTGTGACCCTAATGGTTCTTAAGCTGAATTAAAATCCCTTGAAAAGTCTGCTGAAAAATCTTTCATTTTCATGAGTTATTTCACGTCAAAAAGTGATGAGCTTATTTTGAACAGAAAGCAGGTACTTGGAAGTTTTTTTCATATTGACACTGCCTTCTCACCTTGTAGGACCCTAATCTTGATTGTTAGGATATACAGTACCGTGCATTTGAAATAAGCATGTGAAATATTCCAAATGATTTTGCAATCAAGAAATTATGTTGAAGTAATTGGTATTGTGCACTTAAACCCAGCTGGCAATTTACATTCAGGAAGCACTGGAGACATGAAATATGACATTAATCTATTTCCTTTACAGTGGAGGGAAGATTGTTGTCACGATGTCAATATCTTGAACCCCATGGGAATTCTCCTGTTCTAAAACCCATTTCTGGAGATGGTGCCCTCAATAACAAATAGCATCAGGGCAAAACTTCAAAAAATTGCTGTCCTTGAACACCACGTCCTTAAGCGATGCCATCAGATCTTGAGCAATAAATTACTATATTGAGTGCAATACACAAATATGTTGGAGAAACTTAACAGGTCACACAGCTTCCATAGGAAGTAAAAGCGTGACTAATGTTTCTGGCCAGGGCCCTTTGTCAGGTACAACTCATGCACCTGACCATTTGTGTCAGCTGTTTGATTTAAATGTTTCAAATATTTATCATCTAAAAATTCTGAATCACAGTATATGTAAAAAGGTTCACCACAATGCTATTCTTTACGGTTGGATAAACTTTATTCACATAATATTTCAAGGTGAGAAGGCAGTGCCAATATGAATAAGGTAAACAAAACTATGAAAAACTTCCAAGAACCTGCTTTCTGTTCAAAATAAGCTAATCAATTATTGAGATGAAATAACTCATGAAAACGAAAGGTTTTTCAGCAGATTTTTTAAGCGCTTTTAGTTAATCTTAAGAATCATTCTGAAGGGTCTAGAACTAACTCCAGACATGGAGCCTTTAATTAATTACAGTGGTTTAAATAAAATAGTTCTCATAGTCATCGAGTTTTGCAGCATGGAAATAGTCCCTTCAGCCCAACTCATCTATTCTAATCCATTGCCTACTTGGGCTCATCTCATTTGCCTGTGTCTGGCCCATATCCTTCCAAACTTTCCTATCTTGCTACCAATCCAAATATATTTTAAACTCTATCTGGACACATTTATTCTTTTATTCAGGTTCAGGCCCAAAATGTCAGCTTCATTTGGCTAAATTCTATTTTTGCTGGATGATCTGGAAAGTTTCTCCACCACTTTTGTGCATTGTTCTTGTATATTTTCCATGAATTCATCTTTTAGCTATTATGAAAAGAAAGATCTATATGAACTGCATGTGATAGTACAGGATACCATCACCAATGTATATATTTGTATATCTTTACATATAGCAGTAGTGATTGGCTGAGAGCCGTAGCCACGCCTACTGGCAGGTCATAAAGGGCTGCTCCTAACCAGACCCAGGTCAGTCTGGACTGGCCATCCTCAATGTAATACGCTCCATTCTTTTGCTAATAAAAGCCTTGATTTGAGTCAACAAGTCTTTGAGTCATTCAATGCACTACAGCTTTATTAGCAAAAAGACTGAAGTGTATTACATCGAGGTGGATCTCATCCAATATCTATTACTATATGTAAATATATACAAATATATACATTGGTGATGGTATCCTGTGCTATCACACGGAATATATACCCTGTATCTTAAATTCTTCCTTGAATAATGGACTCTGTCATCTCCACTTTTAATTTCCTGATTTATGTAACATCAGTGGCCTATAATTAACTTATCCTTCTTGCTTTCTGTTTTCCTTCCTTGTCACCTATATCTGTTTGACCTTTCCTGACTCATCACCTTGCATGTCCTCACACTACTCGATCCAATACCAAACACCCCACTCACTCTGCCCATTACTGTTGGTATTCTATGTTCAGCTTCCTGATCCATCCCTTCATCCGTCCCTCTTCCTGGTTCACCTAAACCTTGCGCCATTACCCTTTAAGAACCACTTGAGCATCAAGCTGTATGTTGCCTTCTGGTCCACTGCCATCTTCTTTTCACCCAACCTCCACAACCATAACTACCACACTGGCTTGTTTCCCTGCACATCATCACATCACTTGGTTTACTGACAAATAACCCAAAGTTGTGGCACATTTCTCTGTGCTGTCAATTCCAGTAACTGATTCACTCTGCATGGTCCACTTAAACATCACTCTTTCGAGTCTGCTTCAGTTCCCTATTACCTTATTCATTTCAAGTTCATTTGAGCACCAAGTTTCTCTTTCTTTTTTTTTAGGTTGACTTATATCTACTACATTGATGTCACTCTGCACATGCTAATACTGCCCGTTCCAGTCCCACACACATCACTCTCTCCACTTCCGCTGGCAGAATACTCCTGGTGGTTTCCCTGACATTCTGTCCTTCCCTCTTCCCGGTTCTCCGTATATGCTCTGCTTAGACATAACCCTTTCAGTTTCACTTGAGCACACCACACTGCCATTTATCTTACATGTCCTTGTCACCATAATCCACCTTTCCATCTCTGGTGCAAAGGCACATCAACCTACATGTCTTTCCACTGCCCCATACAGTACGATAGTATGAAAAATCCTACTTTTTCTGACATCTCCCAACTTACCAAGTTCCCTGAGCACACCACCATCTATACAGGATTCCAGCATCTGCAGGTCCTGATTTTCCCTGTTTCACCTAGAGGTTCATTTTGTACGACCATAGTTGCGACTGGGGAAGGTTTAACTCCAGTTTCCTCACACCCTTTAAAAACATGCATGGATAGTTTAATTGGTATATTTCGGAGGTACAGATTTGTAAGCTGGAAGGGCCGGTTACTGTTGTTGCAGTCGTGTACTTATCTTTGTCGGGAGAAGAGTGAGTGCGTCAGGATCATCTGTGTGGCAGAGACCCAATGAGAAGGCAGTAGACAAGATGATAGGAAAGTAGAGATTAGGTAGATCAAGTCTGATAGAAAGAACAGGTAGGACTGCAATCGATCAGAAAGAGTATAATGTTGGTACTGTACTGCACAGGTGACACATATTTTGCTCAAGGAATTGTTAATGAGCACCTTGACGTTGATCAGCTGACTTGTATTATTTTTATACAAGGAGCACAACAGGTAATGAATGTAGAGCCTGGTGTAGTAAATAGAATAATGATGTTGTAGCCTTTACAGAAATGGTGGAGAGAAAGCCAAGACTGGCAGTTTATCGTTCCAAGATTCAGATGTTGCAGATGACATGTAAAATAAATGAGGAAGTTACATTACTGATTAGGGTGTATGTCATGGCAACACTTGGAGCATCCTGGAGGCAATACGAGTCAATGTCAGGAATAAGAAAGGTACAATTATCATACTGGGGTAATTCTCCCAATTGGCTCTGGGAGGAAAACAGAACATTTGAGTAGGTACATTATAGAACATAGAAATCTACAGCCATTTAGCCCAGTGTTATGCCGACATAATGTTTTCTACTGCCTGAAATTTCTCTATGGTATAACCCTCAATTTTTATGCTCCATGTATCTATCTAATATTTTCTTAAATAACCTATTGTACCTGCATCCACCACTGTTGCTGGCAACACATTCCATGTACCCCCATGTACCCCCATGTACCCCCATGTACCCCCATGATCTTACTCCAAAGGACCTTAAAAGTATACCCCCCCTTGTGTTAGCCATCTCAACCCAGGGAAAAAAAGCCTTCAGCTATCCACGCAATCAATGCCTCTCATAATCCTGTACTCCTCTCATCATCTTGTACATTTCTATCAGGTCATCCCTCATCATTGGAGATGTTCGAAGGGATAGGATTTTCCATATCTGTAAATTTTTTTATTATTAAAGATCGTTATTGGAGATAGTCAACATGGTTTTTTGTGGTAGAGGTCAGGTGGTGCAAACTGATAAGTTTTTGGAGGTGATGATGATGGCGAGAAATAGTGAGGGTAAGACCCAAGTTAGAATTCAATGATGCCTGTATGGAATTTATACATCCTCCCCATATTTGTGTGGGTTTCCTACGGGTGCTCCAGTTTCCTCACACCCTTTCAAAACATGCATGGATAGTTTAATTGGTATAGGTCGGAGGCACAGATTTGTAAGCTGGAAGTGCCGGTTACTGTTGCAGTCATGTACTTACCTTCGTCGGGAAGAGAGTGAGTACGTCAGGATCACCCGTGTGGCAGAGAGCCAATGAGAAGGTCAGAGGATTTTAGCTGGTTGGGGTTTGGAGAGTTGAAGAGTCCCTAGGGAATAAAAAAAAAAGAAAGATGACTTCATGATGTGCTGAAAGGAGCAGTTGGGGAGTTCAAACAAAAGATTCTCCCCCTTTTTGTTAATAGTGTATTTCTCTGCCCTCAGTGCGACGGGTCATAAGACAAAGTATGGTTTACTGGTGGAGTGTCTTCCAAAGCAGATTGCCTTAGTGGATCCAGATGATAAACTCCCATACAACATTCTGCAGCATAGTCAGCCATCTAAGGAGACTCATATTGCCAATATTACTAGCTGATGATAGTCTAGGCAATAGGCAAACATCCCAGATGTTGAGGAGGTGGCACAGGCTAGCTGGAACAGATCCTATCAAAGGCATTTTTTTTGGAAACAGAGGTTCCTTTGATGTTTACCTCATCATGTTCTAGATCATTTGGTGAGTGTCTTTCAGATGTCCACCCTTGATCAGTTGGTGGATATTGCTGACCTCACTATGTCCATAACCTCTGCATTGAAGATAGAAGGAATAGCTTCTTCCCCTAGTCAATAGGAGCAAATGAAACTGGAACAACTGCTTACTGCGCCTTGAGAAGTGCCAGCACCTTCTCAATGGATGGTAACACCAGCACCATATTAATCAAAGATAACTGAGTTGGAGCAGCAAATGGCAGCACTGACCATGCAGGTTCAAGCTTTAGACACGCAACGGAATTCCTTCCGTCGAACTGGTTGGAATTGTGGTGGTTGAGGACGTGGTAGAGGTGTCAGACTATGTATTTGTGGAAGAATCAGAGGTTTGGTGCTGCTGCCTGGTTCTATCAGCCACCTTGTGACTTCTTCCAATGGCAGAGGAGAAATGACCAGGCCCGGCAGAAGTGGCAACTGCTGCCCATGGGCACATCAGTCGCTGTCTTTTCCTCAAAGACTGTCTCTTGGGTGTTCAATTTTTTGTTGATTCTATTGCAGAAATTTCAGTGATCCTTTCAACCACAGAGGAACACAGACACTCCAATATGTCATGTGTTCTTTAACCACAAATGATTCTCATATTCAAACATATGGTCAGAGGTCACTCTCATGGGATTTCAGTCTCAAGAAATCTTTTTGGTAGATTTTCATGTTTGTAAATGTCATAAATTCCATTTTAGGAGTGGATTTCTTGACACATTTTTCTTTGTTGGTGGATTTGAAAAATCGCTGTGTCATGGACTGCAGTTCTTGAATGCAAGTGAGCTGCATCTGTCATACCTTCAATGTCATCAGCCAGATGATGAGTCTTCAACCTATCTCCTGCCCTTTCCGAGCCTTGCTTAAGTGTTTCCCTTGCCTAGTGACCCCATCGTATCGTCATACAGACATTAAATATAGAGTAACCAACCATATAGAGACTAGGGGTCCATTGATGGTAGAACTGGCTCATAGATTCCCCTGGACCATCATAAAATAGCAAATTCAGAATTCAACCACGTGCAAGAGTTAGACATAGTCTGCAGATGGGCTTCACCATTGCATATGGTTCCAAAAAAACTGTCCTGGGGATTGGTGTCATCTGCAGTGTATGTGCTGAATGATTTACAATGCTGTACTTATGTGTTCCTCTGGCATGATGCTGTTCGTAAACCACTTCAACCCATTTGAAATGGTCCTTTTCGGGTGTTACAATGCCACCTGAGGACTTCTGTGATTGACAGGAAAGGAAAATCTGATAGGTTGAAGCCACCATATATCGACGGTTCATATTCTGTATTGGAGCTAGAGTCACAGGACCAGTCACACCTTTGCCAGTCAGACCGTGCATCGTCTGTCTTGCACTTTTTTACAAGGTCGGGCTGAACTGTCAGCCTTCTGGACCATTACGTAGTGGGACAATTCCAATCAGTTGCCTCCTTGCATGACTCAGAGGCTGAGAAGTGGGGGGGGGGGGGGGTGGGGTGCTGTCGCAGACACATATTTACCTTCATTGGGAGGAGAGTGAGAGTCTCAGGATCACCCATGTGGTGTTTTGGGGAGTTGAAGAATGGAATGTTGCATCTAGGGAATTTTTTTTTAATAAGTCGTCTTCAAGGTGTGCTGAAAGAAACGAGCGAGTGTATTCTTTATTTGTTTGTAAGCTGTGGTAAATTAGTATCATTACACTTTGCTGCTCTGTATGTCTAAATTTAAAATTTAAATTTAAAGAGCATAGGTGAGCTGATTAGGAATATTTCTAATGATACATAGGTTGGCAGTGAGGTTGTGGATAGTCAGGAAAGTTATCAAAGGATTCAGAGGGATACAGATCAATTGGAATTATTGGGCAGAGAAATAGCAAATGGAGCAAAAGATCTTGGAAGGTCAAATGTGAGAGGAAAGTAGACAGTCAATAGGATCTTGGTGTGCAAATCTGTAGCTCTTGGAAAATCACAAAAAGTCAATAGGATGATAATGAAGGTTTGTGGCCTACCATCATCGAGTGTAAAAGTCATATTGCAACCATATCATAGGCCACATTTGGATATTGTATGCAGTTTAGATGTCATATTACAGAAAATATATGGAGGCTTTAAGAAGTGGTTCACCAGGATATTGCTGAGATTAGAGAGTATTAGCTGCAAGGAGCAAGTGAACAAACTAACATTGTATTCTCCGGAGTGTTGGAGGCTGAGCAGAAAACTAATAGAAGTATATAAAATTATGAGAAGCACAAATAAGGCAAATACTCATTTTCCCAGAGTGGAAATGTCAAATACTAGAGTATAGGTTTAAGCTGAGAGGGAGAATACTTAAAGGAGATCTGCAAGACACGTTTTTTTTCACACGAAGGTTGGTGGGTGCCTGAAATGTGCTTGTCGAGGAAGTGGTAGAAGCTGATGTAAAAATAACATTTAAAAGGCATTTGGACAAATATGGAATGAGGCAGGGAACATAGGCAAGGAGTAGGCATTAGTGTTGTTTGAATTGGCGCAAACATCCTGAGCTGAAGTTCTGTTCCTGTTCTATATTCTATTGAGTGCAAAAAAAAAAGGGCCAGAGAAGAAAAGATATGATTCAAGAAGCATGTCAGATCCCTTGACTTTGTGTCATTCTATTCTCACAACTTGTATATCCACAGAGCCTCGATTATCTCAGGGAATCGTGGGATACTCCACTTTTGGTCAATTTCTGGATGCCACCCTGGTGCATAATTATGCAAAGTTTGCCACTCATCCTACAGGTGTTGCTGAAAGCCATCATCATTTTTTGGATAAAATCACAAGAGTGCAGACTTCCTTTGGTCCTGCATTGAAATGTTATCAAGATTGTGCACTCAGCTTCTTGAAGAAAGCTTAGATTCACAATGACAGAACATTGCTGTTAACCAAGAGAAACAAATAAAGATTTTTTAGATAAACTATCAATGGCTACTGCAAATTAAATGAATTTTGCTCATTTTACAGATGCAATGAAAGTATTATTTGCTGCTGCTTCCCAAGTACATAAAACACACATTGCAACACATGAGAGAAAATATAAAAGGAAGAGAAAAACAAATAAATTGTAATTAAAATTCACAAAAAAAGTATAACAGATCTTTGGTTGTCTTTGAGGGTAGTTCAAGGAGGCTCAAGTGTCTGATGGCTGTCAGAATGAAACTATTCTTAAACCTAGAGGTGCCGACCTTCAGGTATCTGTACCTTCCAGCTGAAAGTAGAATAAGAAGAAAGCATAGCCAGAGATGGTCTTTTATGACATTGGCAAACTTTATGATGCAACACCTCACGTAGCCACCTTCAAGTGTCTGGCATTTGGTAAATATGCACCTGGAATAGAGTCATTGAGTGATGCAGCACAGAACTAGGCTGATTTGCTTCCACACACTTTACACGAATCCTGCATTCAACCCATTAAGTTTTCCTCACATTCCCACCGGTTCTCCCCAAATTCTACCACTTGCTTATACACAACGGATAATTTTCAATGACCAACTAAGTTGTCAATTTTGGGATGTGGGAAGAAAATGGAGCACATGGAGGAAACTCAAGAGGTCACATGAAGAACGTACAAAGTCTAAACAGACACCACCCAAGGTAACGATGATTAAACCTACATCTCTGGTGCTGTGAGTCACCAGCTTTCCCAATAACACCACCCTGGCATCAAATATTTGAATAATTTTAATCTCCTAACTTCACAAAATATATACAAGCAGAAAACACTGGAATAATTAAGCAGATCAGGTAGCATCTTTGGAATGAGAAACAGAGTTTCAAGTTGAAGACCCTGTGTCAGAACTGTAATATTCAAAGTTCAAAGAAAAGGATAATCCATTTAGGGCTGAGGTGAACAGAAATTTCTGCCCTCAGAGGACGTTGAATCTTTGGACTTCTCTTCTCAGTGTGGCATCAACTACAATCAAAACAGATTTCTGGATACTAATAAATCAAGAGTTGAAAAGCAATCAAAGTAGAAGATTTGGCAGTATTACAGTAGGACAATTTGCATAAATATTATTTGGGAAACTTGGAAGCCATAAAGGATATTGTATGAATTGAAATTATTACTTCTGAATCTTCAGGGACAAAATCTGCCAGCTCTGTGGTTATGCAACATTGTGGACAGAGCTCAGTACTGGATTCCTTAGCAACATTGTATATTAGAAAGACAGATTTGGTGTAAATGGTTGGAAATACATTACACAATGTCGTATTTTCATGCAACATATAGGCCCATCGAGTCTTTGTCAGCTCAGAGCTTCCCTTCAGTCCCCTCCTCCACTTATGTCCCTGCAACTTCTTCTCTTTCATGTATGCCCATTCATACTCCATTGGTTCTCCCACTAGTCAGATTCACAAAGAATAATTAACATTATTTTAAATTTATATATACAGCACAGTAATGGGCCCTTTCAGCCCATGAGCACTTGCCACCAAATTACACCCAATTTATCTGGACCCTGACATGTTTTGAAGGGTTTAAGGAAACCGGAGCCCCCAGGGAATCCTCACACAGACATGGGAAGAATCTACAAATTCCTTAGACAGTATGGGATTTGACCTCAGTCCCAATTGTAACAGCATTGCGATAACCCGTATGCTAAAAAATGCAGCAATTAACCTAATAATCAACACATTTTTGGGATGCAGCAGGAAAACAAATTACCCAGGATAGAATCATGCACTCACAGGGAGAATGTGCAAGCTTCTTTCAGACAACACCAGAGGTCAAGATCAAACTGTGCTGCGTATATATCCCGTCATTTCAATACATTCACCCATATTTATACTGGCGTGATAAGGACTAAAGGTATTTGGCAAAAAAAAAATCATGAATGGTTTTGAAAGCCAGTGGACATTTTGCATGGTGTACTTTATGTTTTAGCTCTGCTTTTTGGAGATCAAAGGGAACTGAATAAAATTCATAAAGTGAGCAAAACATTAGAATGAATTGCCCAGAAAAATGATTGATCAAAATGAGTTGGATGGAAATGTAGATTGGCTGATTAGTAAGTTTGCAGATAGCACAAAGATTGGCTGAGTTGTGTGGAAGGATGTCAAAAGATTCAAAACAACTCAAGATCAACTTGGAATGAAGCAGAAGAATTGTGTTCTTGGAATGATAAAGAGTTTATTGCCACACTGACAGTAGGGTATGAAAAAAAGTAATGTTTCAATAGTCTTTTTGTGATCCTGGAGTAGTTTATGATTAGGATAGTAAGGGAAGGGTTCAAGAATCTGATCACTGTTGGAAAACAAAACTCTTCTTGGAGCAAAAGGTATTGCCTTCAACCTTCTGTTCCTTCTTCCTGAAGGTAGTAATGAGATATAAATGTGATCATGGTTGTTGGAGGTCCTTATGGTGTTGTCTGCCTCCTTCTGTCAGCTCTTCACATAGATGCAATGGATGGGATGTTGGGGTCTGTGATGGACTTGGCTATGTCTACTTCCTTCTGCTGCCTTCTACATTCCTGGGCACTCAAATGATCAAATCAGGCTAGTCAGATGAAGTATTCGATGATACGCCAGACCTCCTCAGACTTCTAAGAAAGTGGAAACGTTGACCTGCTTTCTTCATGGTTACCTTGCCATGCTGTCTCCAGCAGAGGTCCTCCAATATGTTAACTCCTGATAACTTGGAAGGTACTAACCCTTTGCACGTATATATGATCACAGAGGGACAGACTAAGTCCCAGCTCCCTTAGTCTGATATAGCTGTTGTTGTGGTCATGGTGAACTAATGCAGAAGGGAGGGTCAACAAAATGGCATCTGCCATTGTCCTGTTGAAATAATAGTTGAAATGAAGTGGTTCCAGGTCCTTCCTGAGACAGGAGTGCATTTGTTCTGTGATCAACTGAAAGCACTTCAACACGGTTGATGACAGTGCCACTGGCAGATTGTTGTTGAGACAGGTCACCTTGCTGTTCTTGGGTACCAGTATAATTGATGTCTCTTTGAAGTAGAAAGGGAGCTCAGACCATAAGAGCAAAAATGCCATCCAGTTGGTTTGTACAGTTTTTAAGGACACAACTATGTACACCTGTCTATTATGTCTATAACCAATTCAAATAAAATTGTTCAAAAACATTTAATGGAAGGGAGTAGTTTTATTATTCTCCTAAAAACACAACTTCCTTCCCATTTCTTCTTGGGCACTAGAAATGGAAGAACACTCCTCCCCTCCCCATTAAAAAGAAGCATAGGAGATGACCCAACAGGACAATGATCATGGCAGCAGACCAGCAAGGGGTTCAGTGGCTGAAGGATGCACAAAGGCTGCAGGCTTGCAACTGGCAACTTGCAGCTGAAAAATCCATAGAGGCTTAAGGCTGCTGGAGACAGGCTCATGGGAACCAGGTATCAGAACAGGGAATCAAAAGGTTGCTGAGGGCCAGAAGGATTCCTGAAGGGCCTCTGATGCTGAAGGCATTCCGATCATATCAGAGGTTCGTATCTGGAGCTTGGGTTGCCAATGGATTGAAAAGCAGTCTGTGTAGCTGCAGAGGCTGTGAGAGAGTTGGAGGTTCATTACACAGCATTAGATCCAGTATGGCCTCTCCTCTCATTGCCTCATCCACCTATTGTGTCAGGAATCCTTCTTGAACACACCTGACAAATTCAGCCCCATCTATCCCTCTTGCAGTCAGGAGCTACCAGTCAATATTAGGGAAGTTGAAATCACCCATAACAACAACCCTGTATTTCCTGTACCATTCCAAAATCTGCCTGCTTATCTGCTCCTTGGTATCCCGAGGGCTCTTTGGGGGCCTGTAGACTACTTCCAGCACAGTGATAGTTCCCTTCCTATTTCTGACTTCTACCCTCTCCCTCTATAACCTCCTCCTTTTCTATAGCCATGATACCATCTCTGACCAGCAATCATCCTTCCCCACTCCCTTACCTCCCATCCCATTCCTTTTAAAACACCTAAATCCCGGCACCTGCTTCAGCAAATTCTGCCCTTCTTCCAGCCAAGACTCTGTAAGAACCACAATGGCTCTAAGTTCATCCCCTTTATTCCAAATACTCCTGGCATGGTCAAAGACACATTTCAAAACCCTCTAACTGGCTACATTTATGATTTGTCCCCTGTTTGTCCTTCTTCACAAACTCAGAGCATGTAGCATCATGTTTTGACCTTCTCCTCTATTCTCTGCCCTCACATTCTGATTCCCACTCCCCTACTAAACTCATATAAACCTTCCCCAACGACTCTAGTAAACCTGCCTGCCAGGATAGTGGTCCCCTCCAGTTCAGGTGCAGCCCATCCTTTTTGTACAGGTCAGACCTACCCCAGAAGAGATCCCAATGATCCACAAATCTGAACCATTACTCCCTGCACCTACTCTTCAGCCATGCATTCATCTGGCCCAACTTCCTATTTCTATCATCTCTTAGCAATCCTGAGATTACCATGCTTGTGGTCCTGCTTTTTAATTTCTTAGCTGACTCCCTATATTCCCTCTTCGGGACCTCAACCTTACTCCTATCTATGTCATTTGTCTTCACATGGACCATGACATCTGGCTGCGAACCTGATCAGAAATGTTCCTGACCCTGGCACCTGGGAGGCAGCATACTATCCAGGAGCCTCAATCTCATTCACAGAACCTCCTATCCACTCATCCAACCAAAGAGTACCCCCTGCTCTTCTGAGCCAGGGAGACTGCCTCTGCACCAGAGAGGTGACCACCACAACTTGTCCCTGGTAGATCATCCCCCCCCCCCCAAACAGTATCTAAAACAGTATACTTGTTGTTGAGGGGAACAGCCACAGGTGTGCTCTGCACTGTCTGCTTATTCCTCTTCCCTCTCCTAACAGTCACCTAGTTACCTGCCTCTTGACTTTAGGGGATGACTGTCTCCCTAAAGCTCCTCTCTATCACTGCCACTGCTTCCCAAATGATCCTCAGTTCATCCAGCTCCAGCTCCAGTTCCCTAACTTAGACTCCCAGGAACTGCAGCTGGATGCACCACTGTCCCTGATTTCCCGCATTCTTCAATCCAAAGATTCCACTACCCTAGCTTCTCAATTAGTTAATTCTCCATTAAGTTTTAAAAATAAACTGGATAGATTATAAAAGTAAATTGGATAAGCAAGTTTGCTGAAGACATTAAGATTAGAGGTGTTGTGGACAGCGACCAAGGCTTTCAAAGCTTGCAGAGGGATCTGGACCAACTAGAAAAATGGGCCAGAAGTGGCAGATGGAATTTAATGCAGAAAAGTGTGAAGTGTTACATTTTGGAAGGACAAACCAATGTAGGACATACACAGTAAATGGTAGGGCTCTGAGGAGTGTGGAGGAACAAAGGGATCTGGGAATTCACATACATATTTCCCTGAAAATGGCGTCACAAATAGACAGGGTTGTGAAGAAAGCTTTTGGCATCTTGGCCTTCATAAATCAAAATATTGAGTATCAGGAATTGGGATGTTATGGTTAGGTTGAATAAGACATTGCTGAGGCCAAATTAGGAGTATTGTGTGCCGTTCTACTCACAAAACTACAGGAAGGATAACAGTAAGATTGAAAGAAGAATTACCGAGAAGATTTACTAGGATGTTGCCAGGTCTTCAGGAATTGAGTTAGAGGGAAATATTAAACAGGTTAGGTCTTTATTCCTTGGAGCATAGAAGAATGAGGGGATATTTAATAGTGGTTTATAAAATTATGAGAGGTATAGATAGAATAAATGCAAGTAGGCTCTTTCCACTCAGGTTAGGAGAGTTAAACACAAGAGGACATGGATTTAGATGAAAGGGAAAAGGTTTAGGGGGAACATTAGATGGAGCCTTTTCAATTAAAGAGTGGTGGAAGTGTGGAATGAGTTCCCATCTGATGTGGCAAATGTGGGCTCACTCATAAGTTTTAAAAATAAACTGGATAGATACATGGATGGGAGTAGTCTGGAGAGTTATGCAATGGGTGCAGGTCAGTGGGACTAGTGGTCTGATGTTTTCAGCACAGATTAGAAGGGCTGAATGGCCTGTTTTCTGTGCTGTACTTTTCTATTAACTCTTCCTAATTTAATTACAAATATCGTATCTGGCCTTACTTCACTGGAATCAAGCTAGTCCTCAGCCTGCTGAAGCCTCATGAGCCTCTCTCCACTGACCACTCTGCTTGAGCTACCCCTCTTCTTATTTGTCATTGGCCCTTATCTTTATTACTTCTCCCACCAATCTCCATTCTTTTTAACCCTTAACTTGCCCTCTGCTCCCTTTTAAACTGCAATCACCTCCAGCTGGTTCCAAACACTCACATTTCTCCCGAGTTTCTCACTCCTTCTCTTTCAGTGACGGTCCCAAAATTACAAATTACAAATCTTGCAAGTGATAATTCTGTCTTTAATGTTATCTGAAGAAAAACGCACCAGGTTTCTGCACATAATCCATCTCCAAAGGTATTTGGTGAATATTTTGCCTGATTATCATATATGACATACAATTACATGAAAACATAGTAATTGAAGTCCTAGACAGGAAAAGGAGTAGGCTATAGGCCATTCAGTCCATTGTGATTTCTCTGCCATGCAATGAAAGTGGCAGAGATGTGTTCTAATTATTTTCTGTACATTCCTCTCTCATTTATCACAAAAGCAGAAAAAAAGTAACAGCAAAACCAAAAGCATTTTCTATATATTCACAACAAAAATCTAACCATTAATAGAGAATGGAAGAAGTATTTCTAAATGATTTATTTTTAAATAACAAAAAATATATCAAATGCATTATTATGGATGCAGAAACAAATTTGCAATTTTCAGAGATTTTCTTATGTTCCAAAACATTTAATGAGAAGAGTTGCAAATAGTATATTGCACAGAAATAAGACATTCATCTCAGCCTCTCATGCCAACATTTGTATTCCATGTAGGTCTTAGCAAAACCCAGAAGATTTGATTTTAACCCTAGCTGAGTAAGAGGAGGAGGTAGAAAAGGAGTAAGGGTCTTACCTTCTTTTCTATGCAGCTCTGGTTTACTGCAATTTAAAAACCTTCCTACATTGTGAAATATTTAATTCAGATTTTCATTTGGTTTCAAGATATTGAACTTATTGTACAACCTGTCCCTGTCATCAGAATTTTTATTAAAATGGTGTTATTACCCATTTAGTTTGGCGTTTAATCCATGCCAATTAGAAAGAACAAAAGTCTGACCAGAGTTAAAAAGGCAAAATAATTCATGAATGCTCAAATCTGTTTTGAAGCTGTATTTCAGGACAGATATACTTCTGGATTTTTGTTCCATAGAACGTAATGCAAGCTCATTTTATTTCTTTATTTTACACAGTAGATTTTGCTAAATTATAAAACTTGCAATTCAAGTGTGTTCAATTTCTTTTTTGTTGTTTGAAAAGTAAAATAGAGAATTATTCAAGGCTGTTAAAATATTGTTCATTTAAATATAATGATTGTTTATAATCAAAATGATAGACTATATATTTTGTACAGAACTTCAATCAACCCGTAATGAGAGTTATTTGTTGCTTGCATTTAGAACCTAAGTACCTTATAAGCAGAATATTGAGGTGGGAGAAATAAATTGTAAGAATGCCAGCTCTAAAATTCTGATTGTTTGTCACATCAAACTCTGTGTACCAATGTTTACCTCCAAATAATTGTGCGGATGCAGTTAAGCATGATGTGGGATGAATTATAACTTTCCTTCATGCTGGGAGCAAAGCCCTAACCACTCTATTTTCATATTATTTCCAGATTTCCCAACCAATTAGGTTGAATGACATGTTTCAATATGCGTGACTGAATCCAGCATCACCATTTAAAGGAATATTGCACACTTGACATTCAATAGATTGTAAAAGTGACTTCATGGCAGTTGGGGTGTCAACAATTTAAGAGCACCTCTTGATTTAGTGATGACACAATGGAGGCTTTAAAAGGGTCAGCAAGGACATAATCTATCTTGCTAATGAGACAAAGATGCTTTCCAACCACCCAGAAGTGATGCACCAGGACAGTAATCTGTCCTGTAAATAATTCCGAAATGATGAGTAAGATAGTACCTGTACCTTATTATTTTAAACCCCTCAATTTGGCCTCTTGAGTCTACTCCACCACATCACTTACTTTACAGCTTCACAACTTACTTTACAAATGCATCATAACACTTCAGTCTTGGCACTTCTTCTGTACTCTGCCATGTCTCCATCATGGTTGCCATCAACAAATTCTCTCCACTTATCCATTTAATATGCACCAGCACAATCACAACTGTTTCTTAATTTCCTCCTTGCTGGTGGAGGGACCACCAAACACCAGGAAAATACAGAGAACCAAAATGGATCTCCCAGCTCTCTTGCAATAATCTGCAGCAACCTGGAAGGCTCCAGAGATAAATGACTTTCTCAAATGCATAGACTTAGGAATTGGGAGAAGGTTTTCATCTGCCAAGAGATAGGTTTTCATCTCATCCACTCCCTTTATGTTCAATAGCTGTGTTCGCAGCAACATTAAAATGGTTGTGCTGCAGCAGCACAGCCACAGCTAGGGTTGCAGTTAGTGCAACACTATTGCAGCACCAGTAACCTGGGTTAGAATCTGGTGCTGTGTGTAAGGAGTTTGTATGTTCTCCCCGTGTCTATGTGAGTTTCCTCTGGGTGCTTCAATTTCCTATCACCCTTCAAAACATAAGAAGGTTATGGATTAATCAGGGTATTTGGGCAGAACAGGATTGTGGACTGGAAGGACTTGTAACCATATTGTATGTCTAAAGTAAAAAAAATAACATTTTACCCTTTTTTACCTAATTTATGTGTCTAATCTCGCATTGAATCTTCCTCCAGCAAAATGAAGGTATCAGGTGATGATGGCTGCCAATGTGAAGGAGATATTTAATACTGTGCCTAAACCCTCACAGGACACTATACCTTGTCTAATTAAGAGATCTGTTTTCTTGCATTGTGTGTCTCACATCACATGTGTGAAAGAGAGGATGATGAAGACAGAATTTTTTTTTACTGGTGTGGAGCGTGAATAAAAGCTCTCACAACTGGAGGGAGAACAAATGCTTTTATTAGCTTATAACTATGGGTAGGGTCTCATAGTTATCTTCAGAAGGGTTCTGGGTTTAGGCAGGAACCAGGATTATATGTGAGCAGATGGTGGCAGAGCTGGGAGGTGGAGCCAGCCATCAGCACAACACATTACCAGTGAATCCCAGTTCACTGCATAGTGTCTGCAGAATACTGCAAGATCTGCTCACATGAACATGGATGTGGCACAGATTGAGAAAACTGTTATCATATGTTTATCTGCTACACACTTCAGATTATGATTCCCTCTCTCAATCACCACCCCACACAATCCTCTTGTATTTCAGTGACCAAGTTAACCCTTGGTGCAATCAATAGCTGTCTTATAAAGGGGATGATGGGAAATGATGTCTACAAATGTGTCAACTTAAAGCTATTGAGGATTTAAAGCATTAACTGATCAATCTGCCTCATCCTCCGCCAAAACACAGGGGTTGGAACATGTAGAAATGCCAGATTTATAACTAGGACTTATTGCCGTAGAAGGAATCCACAAGGGTGTCATACCTAATGGAATACACAAAGGTGCTGGAGAAAATCAGCAGGTCACACAACATCTATAGGAAGTGAATTGTAACCAACGTTTCAGGCCTGAGCCCTTCAGCAATGTAGGAGCGAAAAGCAGACAGGTGGGTGAATAACAAAGGTGGGGCAAGCAAAGGAGGAGAGGAGGGGTGGGAAGAAGCAGCATAGGGAGAAGCACAGGCTAACAGTTAAAAGATCTTAGGTAGATATAGGTGGGAGAGCAGAGTGAACAATACTGAGAAGTAAAAGGGGGAGGTGATACCTTTAACTAGAAAAGGAAGGGAAGGGGCTGAGGAGTTGAAGGAAAGAAGAAAGAAGGATAGGGAAAGGGAGAAACTTGGGGAGGTGGTGTTTTACAGAAGCTGGAGAAATCGATTTTAATGCCAACTAGATGAGCAGTGCCCAGAGAGGGTATTATGTGTAGTTCCTCCAGTTTGCAAGTAGCCTCAGTTTGGCAGTACATGAGGCAATGGATGGACTTGTCAGTGTGCGAATGGTGTGTGGAATTAAAATAATTGGCCATTGGGTGGTACCTACGATTGCAGCATACAGAGCGAAGGTGCTCAATGAAACAACCTCCAGTCTGCTTCCAGCCTTTCTAATGTACAAGAAGCTATAACGGGAACATCTGATGCAATGGAAGACCCCTTCAAATTCACAAGTGAAGTATTGCTTTAGTTGGAAGGTCAGTTTGGGTCCCTGAATGGTGGTAAGAGAGGAAGCATGAATTCAAGTGTAGCATTTCCTGTGGTTGCAGGGGTAGGTATCGAGAGGGTGAATAATGGGAAGGGAGGAGTGGTCAAGGGAATCATGGAGGGAGTGGTCCCTGCAGAAAGCAAAGAGGGGAGGGGAAGATATTTTTAGTGATGGGATTTTGTTGTAGGTGCCAGAAAATGCAAAAGATTTTATGTTGGATGCGAATCCTGGAGGAGTGATCGGTGAGATCAAGGGGAATCTTCTTGCTTCTCAGGGTGGAGGGGACCATCAGTTATGTCCTCCTTCAATAAATAACCCTTCTAATGCCATCAACTCAGTCTTTACCCACTTCTCTATTTCTCACACATCTGCCCTGGCATCCTAAGCAAACTCATCCACAAACTTCAAGATCCAGACTTCAGCCTCCCCCCACTACCCACCACCCCCCCCCCCCCACCTTGCAACTGCATCCTTGACTTCCTGTCTAAAAGATCCAAATTAGTGAAGGTGGGAAGTGACGTCTCCTCCACAATCACAAGTGCTTCACAACAATGTGTACTTAGCCCTCTTCTGTATTCCATCAACACCCACAAGTATACAGCCAAATACCGGGTTAACTCCCTCTTCAAGTGCCTAGACAACACCACAGGCAGTAGGCAGAGTATCAAATAATGATGAGACTGATTGCAGGAGGAAGACTGAAAGTCTCATGACATGGTGCCAAGATAGCAATTTCTTTTTCAATATCAATAAGATGAAGGAGATGATCATTGTCCTTCAGAACTAAGGCAGAGTCCATATCTCTGACCACATTAATGGCATTAAAGTGGAAAGTATAGATAGCTTCAAGTTCATTCCAGATGATTTGAGCTCAACCAACCACATTAATGCTACAGTCAAGATATTGCAACATTTCCTCCACCTCCTTAGAATACTTAATGTCTCCTGTGTCCTTCAATAACTTCTGCAGGTATGCCATCAAATGTATACTTGTTGGATTCATCAAAGCATGGTATGACAGCTGCTTTGTTCAAGATTTGAAGAAGTTGCAGAGTTGATGAATGCATCTCAGAATATGATGCAAACCCATCCCCTCCATGGACTCCAGCTGTATCTGCTGCTACTTAAGAAAGGTAGGCAATGAACTAAAGGACCCTTCACACCCCAGACATTCTCTCTTCTCCCTGCTATCATCACAGGGAAGGCTCATAAGTGTGATATTGCACACCAATAGGCTTGAAGAAAGTTTCTTCCCTGCAGCCATCAGTCTCCTGAATGAAGCAGTGTGTTTAGCGCGATACTGTTACAGCGTCAGTGACTGGGGTTTGAATCTGGGGCAGTCTGTGAGGAGTCAGTAGATTCTCCCTGTGTCTATGTGGGTTTCCTCTGGATGCTCCAATTTTCTCCCACCATTCAAAACATACCGGGTTGTAGGTCAATTGGGTGTAATTGGGCAGCATGGGCTTGAGGGACGAAAGGGCTTGTATACCTAAATTTAAATTTGATTTTAAAATATAAAATTTAAGTTTAACCCCACAACAATGTTCTCATGTTGCCCTTACATTGTACTAATTAATCTTTTCTTCATGGTAAGTGTAATTTCGCTCTCGCCCTTCTCCATTCTGTGGCTATATGAATGCCAGAGTTGACTTGTTAGACTGCTCTCTGAATAATATTTCTCATATTACCAGGTTACAATGTGACAAATAAATGTGAGTTGTCCTGGAATTCATTCCTTTCCTGCTTCCTCATTGACCTCCTCTGATTGCATTGCAGCTGGTGCAATGTCCATGATGAGGTGGTGATTGAGATTTGCAAAGTGAAGTTCGCAAGATATTCTCCAAAGTTTGCAAACTTGGCTGTGACATTTTCTGAAAACTTCTGAGTGAACTTCTGAGGTGAAAATAACCTTTACACAGAGTCGCCCCAATAAAATAGCAGTTAGGATGCAGTCCTGATATACAGATAAGCACATGAAATCTCCAGAGCCCTCTCATGCTACTCTTTCCCTTTTGCTCTCAGGAATTTCCAGTATCCAGAGGCACTAAACGAAATGTTAAAATTCTTGTTAATTATCTTTTATTCATGGAGTATTACCTATTGTAATCAACCGTTTCCTGCATTGAAGTGGTAGTATTCACTCAATGTCACATGTTCAAGATTATTGTCACATTATTCTGTACTTGTTGCAGTTCTTTTATGACAGTCTGGCAATTCAACATTGACATGCAGAAACCATACAAAGCAAAAGAGCAAGAACACAATTACAGAGTACAGTGTTACAATGAAAAGATCAATTACTCTCCATAACAAGGGAAGCGTGAGAACACTGTAGGGGGGTTAATTCAAGAACCTGATTGCTTGGGGGGATGAAACTGTCTTTAGGCCTGTTGGAGCAAGTTAACACTCTTGATCCTTCTACCTGATGGGAGGAAAGAGAAGAGTCTGTCCAGCGTCAGAGGAATTCTTTGATAAGTTGGCTGCCTTTGAGGGGTAGCAGGAGGTAAATATTGGAGTTAATGGAGGGGAGGGAGTTTAGTGCACTGTTTTGAGCTGCTTTCACCACCTTCCAGAGTTCCTTCTAATCTTGTGCAGAGCAGTTCCCATACCACACTGTGAAGCTTTCGATGGTGCATCCTGTAGACTTCATTGAGTGATAAGGAAGACTTGCTGAACTTCCTCAGAATTTAAGGTGTTGCCAGCAAGCAGGTGACGGTTTCTATTGCACTGTCACACTTTGCATGTGCAACCTGTGGCCAATTCCCAAATGACATAGTTACAGCCCACTGGTACATTTTACAATGCAATTCAGCTCCAATATTTCATTATTTGTTTTGGAATCCTGCACCAATTTTAAAAACTCTAGATACTTGCACAATATATTACGTCAATAGCCACTGCTTCACCTTACCAGAGACCCAGTTCAAACCTGGTGCTAGGTTCTGATCTTTGTGTGGAGTGCAAGAATCTGTTGTGGTTGACATGGGAAGATTTAAATAAAAGGGTATCATAACACCAAAATAAGGAAATAAAGAGAGAGTGAGATCTGTTTACAAAGCTCTTGTTTATTCTGTCTTTCATTTAGAATTCAATGCTAACATGTACCTCCAAGATTAGCTGTTTTGTTTGCAATCATAGGTTATATTTTTTAACCAAATATTCATCTCTTTACATTTGAAAATATTTCTCCTTTCAAGGCTATTGTGGGTTTTCAGAGATTTACAAAATCTGCCACAGGAAACGAGACCCTGCCTCTCAGTCAAAGTGGTGTTAGATTGAGATACTACTCTCCACTCATTCTGGAAAACAGAGTGTAGTCAACTCACTTTAGTTCTGCTATGATTCTGCTTGCCTGTGGGGTCAGCTGCAGATTCAGAATAGCTCCAGGTTTATTTCCAGCTCTTGGTGCATTAACATATTTTAAAAATAGGCAGCTTGGAAGCTAATTGTCTTCCTGCAGTTATTCGCCATTAAATAAATTGTTCATAGATAATAAATATGTGGTAAAATCATGTTCTTTGAATTTGGTTCATAAATATTTTCCATTCAATACATAGCGAACAAATCAAATGGCATTATTACTGTGCAAAAGATTTTGTAATCATTCAATGTAGACCTGTCTATCACGATTTATATTTTTACACTATATACTTTCATCAAATTGTACCATAGAATGCAGAATTCATTCCACAACCTGGACCTTCAAGTGAAGACAAATAGGTAAAATCTTCTAAAATCATCCTGCACAGAGTGTGAATGCTACTTTTATGAATGGATACCATCAGTATGAAAACAACATTCCTTTGCACCATGCATATTGTATCCATACAGCAAACAAAGATAGTATATAGTAAATATCCTTCTTCCCCTTGAAATTGGCAGTTTCTGATATCTGTACTCTAGGTTCATGCTGAGAAATTAGAACGTACTGTAAATATACACTTTAGTTTCATGCAGAGTAAAATAAAAAGCACATTCTGAACAATATTTTGAATCATAGATGATGTTCCATACTCTTAAGTCTTTACCAAAGTATTTGATTTTGTAACCTGAGATAGGGACAGTTTGTTTCAGTGTATAGATGGGGAAATCAAAATAAATTCATTTTTTTATTGTACAATTGTAATTTCACAATAAGATAAATATGTCAGTGGAGGGAACAATCTGAAAATAATTTTCTCCCTCATTGTGGACTACAAGTATTAAACTGCACAATATTCAACAGTGTTTCTGAAGCCTGAGAGTCCTTTTTTTAGTAACAGTTCTAATGTATGTTGTTAAACATTGAAATCAAGAATGTACAGGCTTACATACGATGCTAAATAATGTTGAACAGATAATCTTTTCTTTTCACAGTATCCAAAAAAGTTTTCTGCAGTTAATGGAAGATTGTGCTCAATACATTCCTCCTTACTACACTTCTAAGAGAATGGAGAAATGAAATAATGTTATTTTCATCGACATTCATTGAAAAATACTCAGTTTTAATCTGAACAAAGGTTACTGCTTGTTTTCATTCAGTGTATTTAACAGGCAGAGGACTAAACGACAATTCTAAAAGTATTATGGAAACAGATTTACTATTTTTGGAAACATGGGAGAAATAATTATTTATTCTTTTTTTTCCTTGCCCATTATCTTTTACTAGCCCTCTCCTCTGAAAGTATTTTGGTACTCATACAATCACCCTTTGGTACCTGGTCAAGAGAGTTTTGATGATAATCCATACCATCCATGCAGATGCTATGGTTTCCTCCCACCAACTAATGATGTGCAGACGGGTAGTTAATTGGCTGATATAGGTCACGTCTCCATAATGGAGGACCATCGCCTTCCCAAGATCGTGTTCTATGGCGAGCTCTCCACTGGCCACCGTGGCAGAGGTGCACCAAAAAAGAGGTACAAGGACTGCCTAAAGAAATCTCTTGGTGCCTGCCACATTGACCACCGCCAGTGGGCTGATCTCGCCTCCAACCGTGCATCTTGGCGCCTCACAGTTCAGCGGGCAGCAACCTCCTTTGAAGAAGACCGCAGAGCCCACCTCAATGACAAAAGACAAAGGAGGAAAAACCCAACACCCAACCCCAACCTACCAATTTTCCCTTGCAACCGCTGCAACCATGTCTGCCTGTCCTGCATTGGACTTGTCAGCCACAAACGAGCCTGCAGCTGACGTGGACATTTACCTCTCCATAAATCTTCATCCGCGAAGCCAAGCCAAAGAGAAGGTAATTGGTAAAATCTGGAAGGAGTTAATGAGAATGTGGGGAGAACAAATGTAGGATGAGTGCAAATGGATGGTAATAATCAGCATTGCCTTGGTGGGTCTGTTTCCACAGGAATAATGTCTTGGGTCTAAGGGTTCCCTGGTCTGAATGGCTTTAGCTGGTTACTAAACATGGGATATGCTTGCAAAAGAATAGCATTGTTATTTAAGAAAAAACATTTGTTTCCTAACTCTGGATTTTATCATTAAAACACCATATGTAAATTAAATTAAAGCATAAGTTTTATATTGGGATCTTAGTGCAGCTGCAAATTATTTTAGCCTTTAAATAAGCAGGATCTGAAATTCTATATCAGTTGGGGACAAAAGTCAAACACTGCCATGCTAAATGTTCAGTTAAAAGTATCCTCAGTCAGGATTACATACCTGGTAATAGAACAGAATGTGCATTTGTGGAAAGGTGATTGTCTGGATGAGTACACAGGTCAGAAATGCAATATAGCATCCTCCACATTGTGAGCAAATTTTGTCAATTCATTTGATAATGATTTTTTTGTTTCGTTTCTGTAAAGCATCTGTTTCTTGCATTATTTGAGAGTGTCATCTTGATTTTTGCTGTATCTTTGACAACAGATTGCCAGAAAGTCAGGAAAATCATCTTGTATTATATTTTTTCTTTGTTTCAATCATGTCTCCAAGGTTTCCTTGTCATTTTCTTGTCCAACTTGCAGCAGGGGTTGTGGATTCCTTCCACATAATCATGAAAATGATTCAAGGAAGTCTGAATGGAAAAGATTTTGCTGAAAGGTCAGCTGCAGGATAAATCTGAAACAGAGCAGATTAGACCTGTTGTTTTATGGAGAGAAAACCAAATACCTCAGAAGAACCAGGGACTACTGACTCTGGGGGTGGGGGGGGGGGGGTGGGGGGAAAGGTAATCAAGCTACTGGAGAAACCCAGGAGAGCAGGCAGTATTTGTGGAGGCAATAGTGCAGTTGACATTTCAGGAAGAGGCCTGACTGACAGCCGAAAGGAGAGACATCCAGTTTAAAGAGGTGAAGCAAGGGCTAGCGAATGATGGGTCAATCCAGGCGAGGAGGAGATGATGGCCGGAATGGAGCCATGCAGGTGAGGGAAGGGCAAGGACAATGACAGAGGTTGAGAGGTGATAAGCTGCAACAATAAAGGGCTGCAGGTTATGGAATCTGCTCAGAAAGGAAGGTGATGGGTGAAACCAGACAAAGAAGAGGTGATGGGCAGATGGAAATAGGAAGGCGTAGGGAAGGGGGAACCATTGGGTTAAGTGTGTGGATGGTAGGCCGATGGAAATAGAAGAGGGAGAGTTAAAATTGGGCAATAAGGAGCTGAGAGAGTGCAGTTTGGAAAGAAAGGGGTGTGTGAGAGGACCTGTGTGAATGAGGAGAGTGAAAGGAACAGAAGGGATGCAGCTTTTCGGAAATTCGAGAATGCAATGTTGACCAAACCCATATAGCAATGCAGGCTGTTCCTAATGTTAGACTTGATCCTGTGTCACTGGAATTTTGAAACATTAACTCTACAAGCTGTACCATTATGTCATCACATTTTGGAGCAAACATCATGGCTCAGGAATTTTCCTCAGTAAGAAATCATGTCTTCACAAGTGATGCAGGAAGAGAAGTCCCCATGTATCATTCTTGAATCTTGGAGCATGGCTTGATTTCTTGGACGTTGAATTTGTGTTTCCATTCTTAATTTGTCATAATCTCCCACTTGATAAATGCTGTTTTCAATTACTTTGGGGTCATTAAATATTTCTTAAATATAGTACATTATTCTCAAATGCTATTTAAAAACTGTGAAAGACATTAATGACTTTTGATTGATGACCACAAAATCTCTGGGGCACATAATATTTTTCAGTGCTTCAGGAAATACAATTTTTACGTCTCACATTGGATGTGTTACTTGAATATGTGTAAATTTCCTCAAAATGATGAGTTAAAATCTTATTCATCAAACAATATTTTGTAGCTGTTGGTAATTTTCTGCAAACAACTTATTTATATACACACACGTGTGTAATGAGTGATATATTAGCCACCCAAATTAGTAAAATACATCGAATAAAAGATTTTTGGAAGTATTCAATTTGCATCTGGCTGTGATGTTTTGGGTGTATTCCAACAATGAGAGATCACTCAAGAAAAAAAAAACTTCTGTGTTTAAGCTTTTGTGTTGGAACTACTTTCAAAAATTTTAAACATTTTCTTTATACTTCCTGATTTTACTGATCGTATTTTCATCCCATTGTTTTCTTTTCATGATTTACATTTACTACAAAAAATAAAATGTGCAGAATTTCACTGAAACTATACAGCAATAATCTTGTGGGTTTTCTAAGTCTAGCTCTCTATCACTTTCCCAATGTATTTTCCTTTAGCTTCTCCTTATTCCTAATTGCCACTCACTCGTCAAGGAGCTTTTGTGGCAATTACCCTACTGCTCTTCATTTCCGTAGAAGCTCCATTTCTGTCAATAATAGATTCCAATTGGAACTCCGTTATTCGAAGAATGGATACTAACAAAGGAATATCAGCCTGCCTTCTTCATGCAACCACCTGATAGAACCTTTGTAATCTCATTTACACATAGACGGTGCCCAATTAGCTGGTTAATTGGAACATTCTTCAGATATACGTCATTCATTCAGTGGAACTAGATCTAATAAGGCATGTTTTGAAGTACTGTCATTAATTAGCGAGATCCAGACAAGTGTCTATTCATTTGTCGGAGCTCACTGAGAATCGAATAAACTCTGTTGACATCATCAGTATTAATGAGGCATCTATTTATACATATCCAACCTGTCTCACTGGGCAACATATCAATGAATTCATCCAGCTGTCTAACTCATTGAGTTGGATCTAATTTAGTGAAACTTGTCATTCACTGATGTTTTACATTGCTGCCAAAATAGATATATCCTCCACAGTGTGAGAATAATATGGAGCAAAAGATCAGCTCATTAACCTTTGTTAAATAGAATACAACCTTTTGTCCTATTAATTGATTTGTCTGCAAATCAAGGATATATTTGTTGTCATAAATGTTGAAAACAAACGTTCTTTCTTGTATGGACAATGTACTTCAAATGCACTTTAGAAAATAGAATCAAATATTTTAATTTAAGTGCTGAGATTTATCAATAAGGCAGCAAGTGAGAAATATTGATGATAAATAGGATCACTAGAGTCTCCCTTCCCATACCCCTCACTACTGTCCCATCAACATGATCTATCAGGATTGTTGTCTGAAGAGGCCATGCAAAATCATTGAGGACCCCTTCCACCCTGCATACAGCATCTTTTAACTGCTCCTGTCAGGGAAGAGATACAGGAGTATCAGAGCCAGCACCACCAGGCTGAGGATCAGCTTCTTCCCACGGGCAGTGAGGATGGTGTACAACCAAAGAAACTGCTCTACAGATGAAATAATTGTCCTGCATATGTATAATTTATCTGTGTGTATTTATATCTGGTTGTGTGTCTGCATGTTTTGCAACGAGGACCGGAGAATGCCGTTTCATTGGGTTGTACTTGTACAATTGGATGAAAATAAAGTTGATTTGATAATATCTGCACCAAGGTGATAACTAGAAAATTATCAAAATTAATTTTCCAGATTGATTGCAGGACTAATAATAATTTGGTAGACTTGGCTAGTCTGAAGTTTGAAAATTAGCAGGACCAGAAAGACTTCTTTGTTAAAGCAGTTACTTCAATCACAGCAGCTTGTCCTTCCGCATTGCATCAAGATGGCTGCCCACATGGACCAAATTAAACCAAAAGATTAAAGAATTAATGGTTCACAACAATCTTTGAGGAATTATTAGGGTTCTGAAGAGTAAAATATTACCAAACTATTTGTTTTATGGGTAATGCAATGATCATGCAAAGCTAAAATAAAATATATTTGATAAATGCAAATAATATTTTTACCTTTTATCGTGGATACCAACTGTCCTGAATTTTTCTAATTCTCTTACTTGAATGTTCAAGCCATAAATCGTGATGAGACCTTCCACTGCATAAAATTCTGCATAGCATTAGATAACTCATTATGAAATTGATTGTGTTGTTACTATCTAAAAGGAGCTACAAATGCAAAAAAAAATCTGTCAATTTAAACAGACACATTCTCATGAAATCAAACCTCCATTTGTAGCAAAAACCATCCAAAAGATTTACTGGACAAAGATATTAATTTAAGGAGGTGAATTTCTTTGTGTTTCTCCTTTTCTGGTGCCCTCATTCAAGCTTGTGTCCAATGGAAACCTTATTTATGTCAACAAAATGAGAAGACGCAGTGAGAAGTTATAAGATATTGCTTGAGAGAACAACAGTCATTTAACCAGGTTCCCAGTGCCATGACACAGACAAGACCTATAAACACACTTTTTTTAATGACAGAAGGCCTTTACAGACTATGCAATCCGTGCCACCCAATTATACCCAATTAACCTATCAACCCTGTACAATGTTTGGAAGGTGGGAGGACACTCACACAGGTCATGGGGAGAATGTACAGATTCCTTAAAGACAGGATGGATTTCGAACCCTGGTCGCTGACGCTGTAATAGTGTTGCGCAAACTACTATGTTAACTATGCCACCCTTATTTATTTACACGACTGAATCTGTCTCAAATCAAACCGATGGATGCATGAGTTGAATTTAATTTGCTCTGGCTGACGCTTGGTTAAAAAAAAAATCATATAGATCGAGGCTTTAGACTCTCCATCAAAACATTTAGTATGCAGCTGGCTTTCTTTGTAGAGCTTCAAATGCTTTGGAAATAAATTAGATAGCTCTACCTTTTATGTCTCAAGCTGTTTCACTGTCCAGCTACATTGGAAATGTCTGCCGTTCATTTAAGTGCTGATTTAGCATTATGGTTCAAGAATGCAGAATACAACATTGTTACATTTAAGAGACTCCATGTTAGATGGTATTTGTGGAACAAATTATTTGGAAGACTCATTTAAGTTCACAATACAAATGGTTCACAGTTGTAAGTAAATCTGGAGGAGAAAGGATTAAATCACACAGTGATGACAAAATTGATAGGATGCATTTTTTTTCCAAAAAAATACTTGCCCTTTTCCAATTCCAATTATCCTTAAAATATTACTTTCCTCCTTATTACTTTTACCTTAGAGTTTACATAAATTTCTGCTTGAGTTAGCTGAACATTGTTGGCCTTTATTTATTTTAAATGATACCCATAAAAGTTCCCTCAGCAGGAATTGATAAATTGCTGAGTTAAAATATGGTGTAGAGTAAATTAAATTCATTTGTATATTTAACCTCAAGCCATCGCTATTTTTACATGGTGTTATTTCCCATCCTATATTATTACACACATCCAAAGTACTTTATTGACTATGCAAGGCATTATATAAACACTGATTTATTTTCACTTCCAATGATCTTAATGAAGTATATGTGTCGGGATCTAAAATATTTCTTTTCTTCCTGCACCTCCCAATTCTGCCCCTGATCTGAATAAGAATTTTGGTATCATTTTTTCTCCCCACACAAATAAATGCACAGGCAAATGAAAACATCATCTCTTCAAACTGTTCACTTTCTTCAACTATCATAATTAACTTATTTTCAAACTCATGACAAAGCTGAGACCAATTGTTGATATACATCGTTACTGTACTTCGTCATGCAGCACAGATTCGCAGGGCATGTTCTGTTCCGTAATCCTGCACGCAATCAGTTTTCAATCTCAGCTCAGATGGCTTTGCAAAGTCTCTGCATATTGCTTAATGAAGGGTGTTAAAAAATTAGCAAATGATTCAACATTATCCACCTCCCAGTGGCAAATTCAGGAGCAGGAACTGTCAGAAGATGGGAAATAGATTGTCTAACTGTCCTCTCAGCCAAAAAATTATATAACTGTTGAGGAACTAATGAGGCAACTGGGAAACCATTTATTAATATAAGGCTGAAAAAAGATAGTCTCATCTGATAACGCTGTTTACAATATTATTCTTTTACTCCTTGGATCAGTGCTCTGATCAAACCATTCTGAGAAATCATTATCTTTGATGATTTATAAATTCTAAATTCAAGTCATTTGAGGTAGGTTTCAATGAGGTTTCACTTAAATAAAAATGTCCAATGATTGGAAAAAAAACTAATTTCAAATTTCCCAATTCTTAAAGAACTTTTGCTTGGAAATTCATCCATCAAAATGGTGCTAAAGGCACCGTGCTACATTGCAGCAGCTCTTCATAACACAAATCCAAAATTGGTTCCAAAATGGAGTGAAATTCAGATACTGGCATTAGCATTTGACATGTTCAGCAATACCAGCACTTCTAGAGGAGGGTAAATATCTAGGCCAAAAATGTATGCAGGTTTTGAACACATTGAATTCAGTTTCTAAATTTACATACTGGTCGGGGGTCCATTGCCACTGGAGCTAAAAAGCAAAATAAGTGGGGAATTTAAACTAATGGGGATTAACAGCGGCTGCATCGTAAATACAGCAGGGATTTTATGGAAGTGGGTGTTGGGGTGGGGGATGGGGTGTGTTATTGGAATATGCATAGACGAGTTTTGTGTGCATGATGTCAGATGCACAGAGTTGTGTTCTATGGGGAGTTTCAGTTTGGTGCCATCTTCAAGTGAATTACAGCTCCTCTGAGTCTCGAGCCACCAGCAGTGATATTTCGAAAGGGGACAAAGTGGTGACGAGGATGAAAAATCCACATTCTGGATGACAAGATTCATAAGATTTCTAAAAAAGGACACTGTTGAAAAATGAATGACAAAAGGAACGATGTTGTGTGATGAAAGCACGTGCTTGGCAGCCCAGGAAAAAGAAAAGGAAGAGATTAGAGAGGAAGATCACAAAAGAGTTAGTAAGAGAAACAGTAAATTGAAAGAGAAAAAGTGAGATACCAAATTCCAGTGCTGTGGGCTGGAACAGCTGAGGAAACCAGGGCTGGGAGAGCTGGGGAAACTGGGGCAGGGACAGGAGGGGGCCAAACTCAAGAGCCGGGGCCAGGACAGCTGGGAAAACCAGTGCCGGGGTTGCCAGGGAAACTGGGACTGACATAGCTGGGGAAATCCAGGGCCTGGATTTGTGGAAGTGTTGAACCAACGGTGCCTCATGTTCTAACAAAATATGGCTGAGGTGGCACGTGAGAATAAATAAAGTCCTATGGTGCAAATGAACAGTTCATTTGCTTCATCTCATGATGTGTGGAAATACATCTGTAAAGTGGGAATCAGCAAGTTGGAACTGACAATGGAAGATATAGAAACCATTCTGAATACATTGATATATGATGAGAAGGTAGAGATGATTATTATTAGCTGCAAAGGATGGCATTTTTGGTAAGGTGGATGGGCAAATGAAGCTGTATAGACCAGTCAATCCAATCATCCAACTCAATGAAGACACATTGTGGAATGTTCTCAGAATTTGACATTTGCCACAAAGGTGGAGACATTTCTCCAGTAACTTGTCAATACATGATGGAGTGGCTAAAACCTCTGGAAAAGTTGAGGGTTTGTGCTCGGGTTTGGTGTTCTTCATCCACGAGGGTATCCGTGAAAGGGATGCACCCTCCAGAACATTTAGAAAACTAGGAGCAGTGACTTGCAGACTTTACTCAGTCCATCTCAAAACTGTGAGCTGCTTACCTAAAGATTTTTTTTATGTTGCCAGTTAATACATTTTAAGTTAAGTAATGAGGGATCTATAGTTATTGTGATTAGTGAAAGTTATAGTCAAATTCCCTGTAGTGTTAAAATTGAGTGAGTGCAACCGTGCAATATTTCATCATATTATTACATTTATACAATGCTCTCAATTATACAATGCCAAATACAACATGGGAGCTTCTAAGGCCAGTTCTCACGGGACTTGCTTGTCACTGTTTTTGGTGAGCTCCGGTACCTAAAAAAAGTTAGCCCTGCACCCCTGATGCTGGTGATGCAGGAGAAGTGGCATAGTGTTTGAACATGAAATGGATTAGGCACTCTTCCATTGTGTGCAAAACTTAATTATATACAAAATGTGGTCACTTATTTTAGGCTCAAATGGTTGCCTATATTTTCAAACTAAATTCTGACTTAAGTGAGATAAGCCCCCTTCCTGCATTTTGCACATCCACTCCTTCCTGATCTTCCTGGCTCCTTTCCTTCTCTTTCATCTTCCCCACTCTCTCTGCATGCTTATCAACATCTTGCTTGCTGGAGCCCCTACACCCTTACCTTTCTTGCTCCTATTGTAATGTCTTTCTCACTTCCCTTCTATTACTGATGAAGTGTTTTCAGCCTTAAATGTTTTTCACAGATGAGTTCCTCCAACTTTGCATGTTGCTTCTTGTGATTTTTTTTTTAACTGAAGCTTTTTATAAAAACACATTTCACTCGCTATTTGTGATTCCAGTGAAATTAGAGTCAGACTCATTCCTATTCGAACTGGTACTTCTAAGTACAGTACAACTCCAATTATCCAAACTCAGATTCTCTGAAATCTTCAGTTATCCAAAAGTTTTTCAGAGCTGAACAGTCCAGGGACCTCAGGCTGCCGGTGGAAGTGGGGACGTCGGGCTCCTGGCAGGAGCGAGAATCTCAGGCTCGCTAGCCCTTGGTGGGGAGGTGACAGTGCTTGGCGGCTGCCAGTATATTTTTGATGAGAATGACTGTATATTTTGATGTAGGAGTCGACCAGTGTATAAGTCAACCCCAATTTTTCAGCCTAATTTTAAGGGTTTTTATGGTATATCCAGCATACAAATTGACGCCTAATTTTCAGGCCTCCCAGGAAAAACTCAGAATTTTAATAAAACTCCCCATTTGCAATTAACGAAGCTGTAAATAAAGTAAGTAAAAAAAAAAAACGGCCTACCAGACAGCAGCAGCGACAGCCACGGACCTAGAGTGGCCTCAGCCTACCAGGCAGCAGTGCCAACTGCCCAAAGAGCTGGAGCGGTGACAATGTGCTCCAGACAGCAGCAGAAACCTCGGCCTTCCAGGCAGCATCGATGGTGGCCCATGGAGCTGAAGCACTGACATTGTGCTCCCGGTGGAAGCAGGAACTTTGACCTACCAGGCAGGAGAAGTGATGGCAATATCAAGGTCACAGGTAGGAGCAGTTATGGTGGCACCCAGCAGTTGGGAGGTGTCGGGGAGTGCAGGCATTGGTGGTGGGGAGGTGCTTCCAGAATCGATTTATATACCAAATTGACATCAATCTATTTTATTTGGTGAATTTAAGGCCTCAAAGGTATATCTGACATATAAGTTGACTTCCCCTTATTGAGAATTTTTTAACACTTAGATGCCCAAAGATATGGTAACCATTTTTTTTATATACTTAAAAAGCCTTCCCTTGTTGTTTAAACATTGATACAAGTGATTTGCTGTTGCTACTGGACTATTTTTATAAAATGACCAGCTCTACGAAAAAACTGTTTATTCGACCATTGTGGATAATTGTAGTTGTACTGTAATATTATTTTTTTTGTCCTTGTTTTTCCCTAAAAAAAATTGTATCAGTGAACCATTTGAACTAGACAACCTAAAAATTATTCTATTCATCAGGGAATTCATCAGCCAGTAAAGTTCAGTCATGAATTAAAACAATGTTAAATTATTCACAGAATAATATTATAATTGATCTCAGATGTTTTAATCACTGGTCTATTTTTCATTTCTATTTTCATCCAGAAATAGAAAAATAATAAAAGAAACTGGAAGAGAATCATTACTACTTGTTTTGAATGTAATTCAGACCAAGACTGTATCATTTGGGACTTTGAAATAAGTAGTCAGGTGCCCACTGAAAGAAAATGTCAGGTTTTTATCCCTTGTATAGGTAGATCTTATAACATCGCTGTGGCCTTGATATTATCTTCAATTGTTTAAGGTAGAGAATGATAAAAAATACTGCTCAGACAATTAGCTGATTTAAATTTTGAATTGGTGTACACGCCATGAAAACTCATTGTGTTAGCTGATGCGTTATCCAGAGCAATGATGCAGAGTGAAGCAGACAACGAGAGTTCAACAGAGACAGATGTGAATCTCCATGTGAACCTGATCACTGAATCTCTTCCTATATCTGACATGAAATCCAAGTAAATCGCAGATGAAACAGAAAAGGACACAGATCTACAGAATGTCATCAAGAATCTGAATGAAGAATGACCTAAAGGTAAATGTCAGCCATTCTACAACATCAGAGCTGAGCTGAGTGTTGTCAATGGGCTTCTACTCAGACAGAGCAGAATTTTCATTCCTCAATCACTGTGACAAGAGATGCTGAGGGGCACCTTGGATGGAAGAATGCAAGAGGAGGGCCAGAACTGCTGTTTATTAGCTAGGGATAAACACTGACATTGACAGGATTGTTTCCAGCTGTGAGACCTGTTTGAAACATCATGCAAAACTGACAAAGAAACCTATGGTAATAACTGATTTACCAGCAGAACCATGGCAGAAAGTTGGGACTGATCTGTTCCACATGGATGGAAAGAATTACTTGCTGGCTATTGACTATCTATCAAACTATCTGGAGATTGCGTTGCTTCTTAACCTGTTTGCTACTTCTGTGATCAAATATATGAAGTCGATCTTTGCAAGACATGGAACTCCTCAAATTGTTGACGGTGACAATGGGCCATGCTTCAGTTGTAGAGATTTCCAGAACTTTGCAGAAGAGTATGATTTTCAATTTGTGACTTCAAGTCCTCTGAACCCACAGTCAAATGTAAAGCAGAGAAAGGAGTTCAGATAGTTAAACAGCTGCTCAAGAAAGCACAAGGCAGTAATTAGCTCTCTTGAGTTAACAAGCTTCACTACTTGAACATGGCATTTCATCCACTGAGCTCCTGATGAGACATAGACTACACACAACACTTCCCTACTCTGCAGTCCTAAACAAGATCAGAAATATCGAAGATGTCAAACGGAAATAAAAGTATCTGCAATGGAGACAAAAAGCAAACTGTGACAAATCAGCAAAGAGCTTAAGGCCACTGGCATAACATGACACAGTGAGACTCAGAGATTCCAACACTTGGGACAAAAAGACCACTGTTCTGGTGGAAGTAAATCCAAGATCCTACACTGTCAGAACAGAGGATGGTCAAATACTGAGAAGGAATTGAAAGAGCCTGCTGAAAATGCAAGTGACACTGAAACAACAGACAAATGCAGAGGATCCAGCCTGCACAACCACAGAGGGAACACCACCAGTGATAGACAGTAGTGGACCAGCAGAGCCGACACATGCATCTGTGTAAAGAAGATCCACACACATTATCAAAGCCCCCAACAAACAGAATCTCTGAAAGAAAAAGAACTGCACATTTAAAAAGTTGGTGCTGCTGATGTTTGTGTTTATGTTGTTTTAATTTTAAATTTAAATGAATACTGTATCAGTATGTAATGTTGTTAGATTAAACATCTCAAGGAAAGGGATATGGTGATAAGGTGCTGGTGATACCAATTTTCCCTTGCAACCGCTGCAACCATGTCTGCCTGTCCCGCATCGGACTTGTCAGCCACAAACGAGCCTGCAGCTGACGTGGACATTAGTCCTCCATAAATATTCATCCGCGAAGCCAAGCCAAAGAAAAGAGAAAAAAAAAGATACTCTTGACCACTAGAGGGAGTCAGATATGAATGTTGCAATTTGAGTTAGATGAAGAACATGGCTGAACCACGAGGTTGTGACTTGTTGATAAAATATTGTTAATACCAAAAGAACCCAAGTTTCTTTATCACAAAAACAATGACAAGAGAGGAGATGGTGGAATCCATGGACACTCAATGTCTCTTAATGAACTGTCTTTTGCAATGGGTGTTTCGTTAGTTCCCCCTCTCCCTATGTCTCCTTTCATCCCACTCTGGATCTCACTATTTTTCCCTTTCCCTCTGCCTTTCTATAGTGGAAAAAAAGCGAGTCCAAAGGCAGATATTCTTCACCCTTACATTGGTTAACCTATCTGCTTAAAGCATCCGCGAGCAGATCCAGCACACAAACTCTGAAGCAACTCACTCCATCTCTCTCTGTAAAGGCACTGCCGCTCCAAGCAGCTGCATAGGTGCAGACTGATCGTGTCATGATGACAGTTTTAAAACCCCGTATGCGCACAGAGCCCTTATTATTGTTCTTACCTGCTCTAAGTTTGCCATTTTCTCATATAGGCTGCTTTCCCTCTCGGCACATATGCATAATGTCACCATAACAGGTGGAGCTACCACACCAGTCGCCCCACCCCCATCAGCTCCAGAGGACACAACCTGGCACCGCTCTCCATAAAAGCAATGCTGGAGCAGCATTTTAGACCTTCTCCATCAAGTCTACTTTTCTTTCCCCCAATGGAACTGGCCTCAAATTGGCATCACTCCATTAAAAAAACATCAAAACTATCTCCTTTCCTCCACCTCTGGTTTCACAGCCACAACCCTCCTCGATCAACTCTCACTTTGTCTTTCCTGTCCTCCTATCAATATCCACATGGCTATTTTGCCTGTTGAGCTGTGCTCCTCCCCTTGCCCCTTCTACCCTCCTCCCCAGCCCTTTTATTCAGGCACCTGCTTCCTTTATGCTCCTACATTGAAGAAGGATTCAGGTCCAAAAGGTTCGTTATACATCTTTACCTCCTATAGATGCTGCATGATTTGCTGAGTTCCTGCAGCATTTTTGTGTTTTGACAACAGTCGCAGTGCCTGTAGACTTTCGTGTTCTACTTTTCCATTTCAACTTATTGGAAACTGAAAGGAAATGGTGAGGGAAAAGTTGGAGCCACTGGATTTCTCAGCTCTCTGGCAAGCAAACTTCTCCCAATGTCCAAATGTCTCTCTGACAATCTTGAGGGTCCAACAGATGTAAAGATGGAGCAGGATGTCTGAAGATTTTCTCTAAGCTCTTTATAACCAAATGTAAAAAGTTTGAATTTATGCAGATTGTGAAAAAAAACTAACAAATTTTCACAAGCATTCATAATTAATAATCCTACTTTTCAAAAGCAAAATAATTATAACTTATGAAGAATAATATTGCAGTTTCAGGCTGTTAATAAAATGTAATAAATGTATAACTAATCCTCAACTTGTATGTGAGTTAAAATAATTGCATTTTGTGAAAGTTCCTGGTGTTCTACAAAATTCCTCATTCATTTATGATGAACATATAAAATCTAGTTTAGAACCATAAAAGATGATAGTTTTGTTTCTTAACATTCGAAGCACTTTCCTTCCCAATATTAGTTGAGAATGTTTTTATTTAATCAGCCTAGACTCACCTTCAGAGGTAGTAACCTCTTCCCATATTCACAGCTGGGATATGATTCTTCATTTTGAAGTATGTTCTTAATATTAATGAGGTGACACCCTTTCTCGAAACCAAGGTAGATAGATCAGACATGAGCTGAATATTCGATGTGAGGATTAAGCAATGAAGGTTACCTTAGCTCACAGTTCAGCTGCATCCCTCTCAGAAACGGATTAGGATGCCACGTGCTCTCCAGTGGTGAGAATCACTGCAGCGGAAGTATGGAATGTTTATGACTTTGCCGGAGAGTAACTCTTGCACTCTCGTTTCCCTGCAATTCTTTTTACTTCACATTTTATTATCTCTATGTATGTTTCCCATGCTTGCGAGGAATTATTCTTGTCATGAGCTGAGACACCATTTGTAATGGATGCAATAATGTAACATCTGGCCCTTGCTGCAGGATGATAGAAACATATTCAGTCATTCACCCCCTATTAATCAGTTCCTAGTGTACTGCCCTTAAAGCACTACCTCTTCAATGTTGCAGCAGGGTACAAATCAACTCATATTGCAGTACCTTTCATCACAAATTTTTAAGGGCACATTAGAATTGATAATCATAGTGAACTATTTTGTTTCTGCCTCTCTCAATTATTTTCTTATTTTGAAGGAAATGTTTGCCACTCTGGCAGAGCAGATCCTCTAAACTGCACAGAACCCATTTGAATTTAATTCAAGTTGATTTAAGAGGTGAAAATGGAAAGTGTTAACTATTTGATGGCAAAATCATGAATTAGTTTCAATTGGTGCTGATACGGATGATTGCCAGAAATATGTTTAATATCTAAATATTTCAATGCACAATTTCATGCATCGAGAAAGATAAATAAAGAATATAAATTATCTAGAAATATTCAATAAAACAAATGATTACATCATGCCATTAGGATATAAGGATGTATGAACCAAGGACTGTCAGCAAAGAGCAATGAACATCGATTCAGATGGAACTTTACTGACATGTAACATTTACTCTTATTTAATCCACGGACACTGCGTGTTGAAATTAGTATTTTAATTTCACATTTCCAGTTTCCGAAATGGTTGTTTTTGAACTTATTGACGTTGATTGTCTGATATTTTGCAGAAATACTACAAAAAAAACTGCTGGTATTTCTCAGTGTAAATCTTGGTACAATACCCAAATTGACCCACTCCATCTTGTCGACCATCAGGCCCATCTACACTAATCCTACAGCCTGCATAAACATGTATCTGTCCAGACGCTTTTTCGATGTTTTGTTTTTCCTCCATCATCTCCTCTGGCAGGTCATTCCAGATATTAACTCTTCTTTGCGTGAATAATGTAACCCTCAGAATTCCTCTAAACCTCCTTCCTCTACCTAAAATTTCTGTCCTCTTGTTTAGACAATGAGTATCTGCCCGATTCATTTTTTTAATTTCTCTCATCATGTCACCTCTTGGCTTCCTTCGCTCCAGGGAAAATAAACCTAGACTATCCATTCTCTCCTGATCACTCATACCCTCCAATGCTCTGAATTTATTACCTGAACCCTGCTATGATCTATATTGAGTTCAAACATAACAAAAACATTGTAATTAGGCAGCAAAAAAAAAAGAACAATCTTCTGAAGGAACTCAGTAGGTCAAGTAGCATTCGTGTATTAGAACTGATGGCCTTGATCCAAAATGTGAACAACTCTTTTACCCCCACCCATACTGGTTTTCCCTCTGAGTTCCTCCAACAGATTATTTTATGCCCCTGATTCCAGCAACTGTAGTCTCTTGCATCTCCAGTTTCATAATTATTTTGGAAATCTGCCCTTGGATTCTGCATCCATTTTAGGTGAAGAAGATAAACAAGAATAATGTTGCTTTGTGATTGTAGAGCACGTCGAAAGAACTAAAGACTTGTTGATCCAAGCCAAGGCTATTATTAACTAGAAGACTGGAGCGTATCACATGTAGGACGACCAGTCCAGAATGGCCTGGTCTGGCTAGGAGCAATCCTTTAAGACCTGCCAGTAGGTGTGGCTACACTCTCAGCCAATCACAGTCATCCTACACTACCATCTGTACATATGTACATATAACATAAATAACATAACAATTTACAGCACGGAAACAGGCCATTAGGCCCTTCTACACATTGGTGATAGAATCTGGACTATCCCAGTGATTTAATTTAATTTAATTATATTTAATTTGTTAATGTCAGAAGTTATTTAAAGCTTTTAAGGAGATTTTATATTTTAATTCTTTGGATTTTTCATAACCTAAAAGGAGCTGTATTTATTTGTTTTATTTTTAATAATTTAAATGGCTTCAGGAGCATTGACAAGCCTTGACATTTTAGACCAGTCATTCTCAATTTTTTTTAGTCTTTGGCCCCCCGCCCCCCAGGACTCTGCTCAAATTTTATGCACCCCTTCCCTGTGAAGCAGTCAAGTTTAGTTGGTTTCTTCTGTACTTCTCTCCTATCAATGACACAAAATACATAAAAGATATTTTATGATTTCAGTCTGTCAGTCTGTGTCCCCCTCCTCTTAAATGTGTTGTAGCCCCCAGGTGTGACCCCTGTTGAGAATGTCTGTCTTAGTCAAATGTTAAAAGTGGGGTGTACAATTTTTTTAAAAATTAAACAAAGAGCTTGATAACAGGTCCTTCCAGCCCACATGCAGTGCCACCCAAATACACCAATTACCCGTACATATTTTGGAGGGTGGGAGGAAACTGAAACATCCAGATGAATCCCATGCAGACATGAGGTGAATCTACAAACTCTGTACCAGACTTCAAGAAAGTTTCATTGGCAGGGTTATTTTTCAGCCCACCCATATACTTGCTTATGTCATGTGAAGCCTTGGCACTGTGCATTTGAAATGACATTTCAACCAGTGGGCTTAGATGCATTGTAACTGCGAAGGAGTTGCCAACCATATATCATAATTCTGAACAGTTTGACAGCCCCAGCAATCACTTTACATTCCTGCCACACCTCTAGTTCAGCGGAAAGCCATATTCAACCAAGTACAGGCCATTTAACCACATGAGGGAGTTATTTACCAAAATATAATTCATTAATACCCCAGAATATTAATTAAAAGCACAATTAATGCTGCAAAGTGGTTTTTAACTGTGCATTAATCACTGCAGTTGAGGATCCTTTTCCAAAATAAAAATATCCCCAATCAATAGTGCTTGCCACACTGTCATTTCTGATGAACTGGCATGCACATCTTGTCTGTACTCTATTTGAAACTACATGGTCACCCAAACAACTTAATCAACAGCAAGATTTGAGATCTAATGTTGATCTCAGAATATTTTTAAACAATGTATAGAAATGTCTCCCTCATAACATATAATTAAAAATAAACGTATTGAATAAAATTTGTCAATGAACTCATCCCAGATAATATAAAAGAATGTTGAGCATGTGTATGTGTATGTATACATTATAATCTACATATTGACAATTGTTTCTGTCTGACAGCCCAAGAAGATTACTGGAAAACCACATGACACTTTAGCCTTCCTAAAATCCTTTGGGAGCAATTCTGGTCACATGATTTTTCACATATTTTATCAGTATTTGTGCAGAGACAAATACTTTCATGATTCACCACCAACCAGGTGTGGAATGTCGTTGTTTATTTACTTCAGTGATCATTTTGAGCAGACAGGGGACAAGACCAATAAAGTCTGCATAATTATACTACTCTAACCTGAGATATTCAGCCTTACCTGAAACACAAGCCTGTCATGAACAGAGTTGCCGAGTGTAATAAATCGAATGGGACAGAGTAACTGAAAACAAGTTTCAGATGTTCTGTGTCTTTTGTTTTGCAGATAATCCAATGAATTGCTTTTTATCATTGTTTTCTTTTGTTGCATTGGTTTAAAACATTATTGGATATTCTCTAAAAATAAGATCAGGTTCAGCTGAGCCTCCGTTTTTTCCATGTTTTACGAATAACTTGTATCTTTCATTGCCTGGACTGAGCTGCAAGCGATAATTTTACCTCTTTTTTTCTTCCTTTGCAGTTCCTTGAGTATAGAGGATGACTTGCCTTCACTCCAGGTCTGTGGAAGCAACTAGAACAGTGTGGACCTGCAGAACTTGCTTTATTGGACGGACAGATGCATATCTTGGGAGATGCTCTATCCCTCCTGTCATTCACACTGAACCCCTGTGCACGTCCGATAACAGGACTCATGGTATTTGGTGCTATCCAAATGCTTCTCTGTTTTAAGTAAATAGGGGTCAGGGATTTCCTCATGTAAATAGGAATATTACAATTTTTCAAAGAGGTTTTGAAAAAGAATAGAATTATTTCCTTTGTCCATTATGTTGCTGTGGCAGGCCTTAGAATGAACTGTTCTAGGAGTCAGGTGTAATGGATATGTCCAGCTTAACTGAACTGATGGAGAGTAACCATGGCCTTGATGCTATAGGTTGGCCTGAGAGAGGATGCTGATGAAGGCACAATTATCCAGCTCATTGACTTGGAGGAGGTTGCAGAGAGGGTGTTGGTGGTATATCTCACATGCTTTCAGGTGCTTGCTGCATTAGTCTGTTTGCAGGAAGGTTTAGGAAGGCAGGGATCACTGATGCTTGCTTGACCATAAGCTTTCTATTGGGTTTGACATTTTGATCTACAAATACTTGCATACTAAAATCTCTCTTAATTAGCAAAGTCAAAGGCTTCTCTTCAAGTTGATGTATAATGAAATCAGGCCACTGTGTCTCTTGTCGGACAAATCCTGACTGTGATTCAGGAAGCAACTCTTTAATCACTGGAAGGAGACAGTTGAGGAGAACTCTGGTGATGACTTGCCTCTGGCTAAAAGGTCTCTCTATGACAGTGGTTCCCAACCTTTTTCTTTCCACTCACATACCACTTTAAGTATTCCTTATGCCATGGGTGCTCTGTGATTAGTAAGGGATTGCTTAAGGTGGGATGTGGATGGAAAGAAAAAGGTTGAAAACCACTGTTGCAATCATACCTAATTGACTCATTATGTGCACAGTTTCATAACTCCAAAGGAAATGGGCCAATTACAATTTTTCTCAAACAAAATATTTCAGTAACAGTTGGGTCTAGAGCAGTGATTCTCAACCTTCCTTTCCCACTCACATCCCACCGTAAGCAATCCCTTACTAATCACAGAGCACTGATGGTATCGGGATTACTTAAAGTGTATGTGAGTGGAAAGAAAAAGGTTGGGAACCATTGCTCTATAGGCACCATTCAGAATTATCTCCTTTCTTGAAGATGGACTTGATTACAATTTTTCAAGTCCCCTGGTATGCCCTTCTTTTCCAGATAGAGACTGTAATGATGTGAATTTATGGCTGACGTTCTTCACCAATATTTGTACTCAAGCTGGGTTTCCAAATGCTGACAAGGTCTTACTGTTTTCCAATCAACATATAATCTCTTGTACTTTCGGCTGGCTTGTATGGTGGTCAGGATGGTGCAGATAGTTTGCTCTGCAGGGGATTCAATGACAGTGATTGCTGAAGAATTGTGCAAAGTGCTTGTTCCTGCAGGAAGTGACTGTCTCTCTCTCCTTGATAATTTCACCTCTGATCCCAGCTCTCAGCAGGGCAGTTCATAGAATGTTTGTGGCATAGCTGGACTTGATGGCACAGCAGAATCTGCACGTCACGGTTATCAATGAGTTGCTAAATCGTCCGTGCTCTTTCTACCCACCATCTGTTCATTGGTTCAGAGGGCATCTGTTGGTCTGTGGCCTTCAGGCGCCTGCAGTACTGGCTTTTGCTTAAGGACAATGGTAACATCACCATTTCAGAAGAGAAATTTGATTTAAAAAAAAGCAAAGTAAAGCCTTCAACCAAATTAAACCTTACAATGGAGTAAAATATAAGTGGTCTTTTGTTTAATTTCTGGTAACATATTTAATAAATCAAAATTCAAGATACAAAATACACAACATTTGTGTCTCCTTTGTCTGCCCTGTAAAGTCACAAGGAGTTGCTGTCAAGACAAGAAAGGGAAGTAAAAGAGAATCCCTTTAGGAGATCATCTGGATCTCATAACCTCCTCCGATGCCTCTGCATTCTGTGCTTCTGTACCCTCCAGAGCCACGTGACCTCCTGTCTGCTCTGGCTGTGGATCCACGTTCCAGGCATTGAAGTTATTCTCAGTACCTGGTTTTGAACCCCCCCCCAAAGTGATCAGGAGACTCACAAGATCACAAGATATAGGAACAGAAGTAGGCCCATTGGCCCATCAAGTCTACTCTGCCATTCTAATCATGAGCTCATCCATTGTCCCATTCAGCGCCACTCTCCAGCTTTCTCCCCATAAACCTTGATGTCCTAACTAATAAATACCTGTCAATGTCTGCGTTAAATGCACACAATGACCTTGGTTCCACAGGCAACTGTGGCAATGTTTCACAGACTCATGGTCCTCTGACTAAAGAAATATTTCTGCATCTCAGTTTTATCCTGAAATTGTGCCCTGTTGTCCCTAGACTCCTCTACCATAGGAAATATCCTGGAGACATCTAATCTGTCCATCCCTTTCAGCAGTCAAAATGTCTCTATGAGTTCCCCTCTCATCCTTCTGTACTCCAATGAGTACAGCCCAAGAGCTAACCCTTTCATTCCTGGTATCATTCAAGTAAACTTTCTCTGAAACCTCTTCAATGCCAGCACATCATTTCTCCAAATGAGGTCTCACCAGTGCTTTATAGAGTCTCAACATTACATAGCTGCTCTTTTATGCTATTCCTCTCGAAACGAATACCAACATTGTATTCACCTTCTTCACCACTAACTCAACCTGGAGGTTAACTGTCAGTGACTGAGACCTTTCATGACCCCTGCTTGCTATTGGCACCCTCCCGAAACCCAGACCCAATATCTTGTTCCAATGAGCCAGTCGCCAGCAGCGTGGAGCCCAGTGTGAATCCTAAGGACACCCAGTAATGCACTGCTGCAATACTGTAGTCCCCTATCCTGTAGGGTGATTATTCTCGGCAAGGAGGTGTTCTCTCCCTCTGGTGCCCTACTCCTGTACACTGCATTCACAGAATCCACAACCCTCATGGACTAGGCTGCCGAGCATTGGTACAACTAGCTTGGATACAGATCTCCATAATTGTGATATACCTGGTGCATTCGTTTTCTTGCTAAAGTGAAATAGTATTTTCAGTGAACTCATGCTAATTCACACAGCCTTAAGATCTGTTGCATTCACAATATCCCGCAATCACTTGTAAACTAATTATGATCACTTCAGATTGACAATTATCTTCCCATCTTTCAGTAATATCTCTCCTGCCCTGCACAGGATACACCTCAGGATTTTCAGAATGCGAATTGGCATTATAAATGCCCCCCTCAAGAGAAATGTTACATTGCAAAATTTGACAAGTGGTTCTAATTAATAATGATTATCGAAATATACAATTGATCTACCCTGAAGTAAAACTTTTTTTTGCACATTGCCTGGAATATACAACTTTGTTGATAACTGATATTTATATGGTTCATGTAAATATATCGATGTACCCACCAAATCAGATAAAAAATGGGTGTTTAATTCCCAAAACATAAGGCCATAAGAAATAAAGGAAAAGCCCCTTGCTTTTACTTCATAATTTAGCAAGTCTGTGGTGGATTTCTTTCCTGCATTAATTCTACATTCCTTGAGTTCTTTTATATTTAAACATCTGAAAAAAAAAGATATTATAAGCAGAAATTAGAGTGCAGTGCAAAGGAATGGTTTGGGGGCTTTCTGATATTGAAATAAGGGCACCAGCCTTTCTGAGCATCTTGTTTTGATTTTCAGTGCACTTAGATAACTGTACTTTGCTCATGGCTCTTTCATTATTGAGGGATTCACACAAAACAATCTTTCTGTAGTGTGTGCTCTTACACAACATATGGTTCTGGAAAAGAACATCTTGCAGTGTTAAAAATATTGAAATTAATTTTTCCATTACTGTAAAAACTTGTGTAACTGCATTCTGAGTATTAATGGAAGGAGCCCGGAATGTTTGAAGGGGATGTTGAGAATTGAGGAGAAGAATGTTTGTGCTGTGTTAATCTAATACAATTATGCTTGCTTAAATTGGACTTTCACTTTTCAAAACATTTTTTTATCTGATGACAGTGTTTCCATTTTTGCTTATATTTTATTAAACTATACTGGAAACACAAATCATCAACATGCATTGTTAATGTAAGAATTGTGATTTCAAAGCCTAAATTGATGATATTTCATTAGAATCAGAATCAGAATTTATTGACAAGAACACTCAAGAAATTTGTTGAGTTGCAACAGCACTACAGAGCAATCATTTGCATCACCATACAAAAGAAATAAAATTAGTGCAAGAAAAAGTCGAAGGCAGTATCTTTGGTTCATTCAGGAATTGAGGGCAGAGGGGAAGAAGCTGCCCTTGTGCCACTGAGTGCTCGTCTTCAGGTTCTGGTACCATTTTCCTGACGGTAGCTGAGTGAAGAGGACAAGGCCGGGGTGGTGGGGCCTCCTTGAGGATAGAGGCTGCTTTCCTAAGAGACCATCTCTTGCAGATGTCATTGATGGAGTAAAGACTGGTGTCTGTGATGCTGCAGGCCGAGTTAAAAACCCTCTGGAGCTTTTTTTTTCTTGTCCTGAATGTTGGCATCTCTGAACCAGACAGTGATGCAACCAGCCAGAATGTACATCTCCTGTAGAAGTTTCCAAGAGTCTTTGGTGACATACCAATCTCCTCAAGCTCCTCTCAAAGTATAGTTGCTGGCGAGCCTTCTTTGTGATTGGATCAACATGGAGGCTCCTGGACAGATCCTTGGAGATGTTGACACCCAGGAATTTGAAATTCCTGACCTTCTCCACTGCTGATCACTTGATGAAGATTGGTTTGTGTTCTCCTGATTTCTTCCTGATATCAACAATCACCTCCTTGTTTTTTTTCTAATGTTAAGTGCAAGATGGTTGGTGTGACCCCACTCAAAGAGCTGTTCTTTCTCCCTCCTGTTCACTTTCTCATTGCCGTCTGAGATTCCACTGACAATTTTATAGATAGCATTTGAATTGTGTCTAGCCACACAATCATGGGTGTAGAGTGAGTAGAGCAGTGGGCAAAGCATGCATCCTTGAGGTGCGCCTGTGTTGATGTTCAGTGAGGAGACATTGTTTCCAATTCTTCTGATGAGGAAATCAAGGATCCAGTTGCAGAGGAGGGTGCAGAGGCCCTGGTTTTGGAGCTTGTTAGCTCTAAGGGTTTAATGATATTAAAGGCTGAACTATAGTAATTGAAGACTAGCCGTATGTATGAGTGCTATTTTCTTGGTGATTCATAACTCAGTGATATTGTGTCTGCTATGGAGTGATTGTGAAGGTAGTTGAATTTCAGCGGGTCCAGTCCTTTACTTAGGTACATTTAAATTCTGTCCATGACCAACCTTTCAAAGCATATCATCACACTAGATGTTAGTGCCTCTGGGTAATAGGCATTGAGGCAGCTCACTATGCTCTTTGTGGGCACCAGGATAATTGATGCTGTTTTGAAGCAGGTGGGAACCATTGACTGCAGCAGGGAGAAATTAAAAATGTCCATGAACACTCCAGCTAGTTGGTTGGCTCAGGTTTTCAGTACCTTGCCAGTTAACTCATCAAGACCTGGCACCTTACGAAGGTTCGCCTCTTGACTGATGTTCCGACATCTGCCTCAGAGAAAGATATCACATGGTCCTCAGCCTTTCCAGGTTTTCTCATAGGCACTGTTGAGTTTTCCTCTTAAAGCAGGAATAGAAGATATTCAGCTCATCAGGTAATGAAGTGCTTAAGAGGAAAGCTAGATGTATTTTAAATCTAAGAAAAGTGCTTATCTTGTTTTGAATTATTTGAGACATTTTCAGAAATTAAGGGATGGGGGTAGCAGTCAGAAAACACAAATGGGATCCAGCCTTCAATCTAAGCTGCATGAGTACACACCATTGACTGCAGAGACCTATCTCTCAATGCAATGGTAAAAGAAAGCTCTTTTGGGTGCCTGGATTCCTAACAAAAGTGTTTGAATATGCAGAGGTGTTCTCGTCAGAGAGAAACATAGAAGATAGGAGCAGGAGTAGGTCATTTGACCCTTCGAGCCTGCTCCGCCATTCAACGAGATCATGGCTGATCTTAAAGTTCAGTACCCCGTCCCCGCCTTCTCTCCGTAACCTTTAATACCCTTATACTGAAGAAATATATCTAATTCCCTCTTAAATATATTTAATGATCTTGCCTCTATTGCCCTCTGTGGCAATGAATTCCACAGATTCACCACCCTCTGGGTCAAGAAATTCCTCCTCATCTCGGTCCTAAATGGTTTGCCTATTATCCTCAAACCATGGCCCCGGGTTCTGGATTTTCCCATCATTGGAAACATCCCATCTGCATCCATTCTGTCCAGACCTGCCAGAATTTTATATGTCTCTGTGAGATCCCCTCTCAATCTTATAAACTCCAGTGAGTACAATCTCAATTTGTGCAATCTTTCCTCATAAGTCACTCCTGCCATTCCAGGTGAATCGCCTGGTGAATCGCCTCTGCACTCCCTCCATTGCAAGAACATCCTTCCTTAGATAAGGTGACTAAAACTGCACACAATACTCCAGGTGTGATCTCACCAAGGCCCTGCACAGCTGCAGTAAGGTATCCTTGTTTCTATACTCAAACCCTCTTGATATGAAGGCCAACATACTATTTGCCTTTTTAACCACCTGCTGTACCTGCATGCTCACCTTCAGAGACTGGTGTACAAGTACCCCTAGGTCTCTCTGCACTTCCCCATCTCTTAATCTATTGCCATTCAAATAGTAATCTGCCCTCCGGTTTGTATTACCAAAGTGGATAACCTCACATTTATCCACATTGCAGTGCATTTGCCATATATCTGCCCAGTCCCTCAATTTATCCAAATCACAATGGAGCTTCCTGACCCCCTCTTCCATGCACACAACCCCTCCTAGCTTAGTGTCATCTGCAAATTTGGAGATATTACATCCAATCCCCTCATCCAGATCATTAATGTAAATTGTGAACAGCTGGGGTCCCAGTACAGATCCCTGTGGCACCCCACTGGTCACCGCCTGCCACTCAGAAAACGAGCCATTTATCCCAATCTATCTGCCAGCCAGTTCTCAATCCACATCAATACTTTTCCCCCAATCCCATGAGCCTTGATTTTGTAAGCCAGTCGTTTATGCGGGACCTTATCAAAGGCCTTTTGGAAGTCCAGGTACACCACATCCACTGGCTCTCCCCCATCTATTTTACCTGTCACCATCTCAAAGAATTCCAATAGATTTGTCAAGCACGATTTACCTTTTGTAAATCCATGTTGACTCTGTCCGATCCCTTCTCTGCTAGTCATATGCTCCACTATTACATCCTTAATAATGGATTCCATCATTTTGCCCACTACTAATGTAAGGCTCACCGGCCTATAATTACCCGCTTTTTCTCTACCCCCCTTTTTAAATAGTGGGGTAACATTAGCTACCCTCCAATCAAGTTCTGGAAAATAATTCTTAAAGCATCTGCTATCTGCTATCTGAATTGCCACTTCCTTAAGTACCCTAGGATGCAGATTATCAGGCCCTTGGGATTTATCTGCCTGCAATCCCATCAATTTCCCCAAGACCATGTCATTAGAGATACTGATTCCTTTCAGTTCCTCCCTTGCATTAGTCTCTATGTTTCCCAACATCCTTGGGAGGTTATTTGTATCCTCTCTTGTAAAAACAGAACTAAAGTAAGAATTTAATTGGCCTGCCATTTCTTTATTCCCCATTATATATTCCCCTGATTCCGACTGCAAAGGACCTACTCTGGATTTCACCAATCTTTTCCTCTTGACATATTTATAAAAGCTTTTGCAGTCGGTTTTTATATTTGCCGCAAGCTTATTTTCATAATTTATTTTTACTCTCTTGATTAATCCCTTTGTCCTCCTTTGGTGTATCTTGAACTGCTCCCAGTCTTCGGTTGTGGTACTTTTTTTGGCCAATTGATATGCTCTCTCTTTGGACCTAATGCTGTCTCTAATTTTCCTTGTTATCCACGGTTGAGTCACCTTTTTTGGTTTATTTTTATGCCAAACCGGTATAAACGATTTTTGCAATTTCTCCATTAGATCTGTGAATGCTTTCCATTCTCTATCCACAGTCAACTCCCCCATAAACACCACCCAATCAATCTTACTCAACTCCTATCTCATACCATCATAATTCCCTTTATTTAAATTCAGGACCTTAGTCTCAGTTTTAATTTCATCACTCTCCATGTCGTGAGAATTCGATCATATTGTGATCGCTCCTACCCAAAGGGCCTCGTACAACAAGATTGTTGATTAGATGAGATATTCTTCCTGTGTAGACATGAAATTCTCTGGAGCTACATATTGACACATTGAATATTGAAGACAAATATAATTTTGAGCTTAGAAATTCCACTTACTCACCCGCTGTTATATTTTTTTGCTTAAAGAATGTAAAACCTGGGGGGCGTGGCAAGATGGCGTAGGGAACAGACGTGCCTTCCAGACCTCTCCTGACTCTGATTTATTGTTTTGTCTTTAAGTGCCTGTTAAAGTTCTTTTAAAAGTTTATAAATAATAAGAGGTGTTGGATTAGTGCCTAATGGTTTATATGCAAAAAAAAGGTAAAAGAAAACATCAACAGACTGTTAAAAAACTACATTTTCCGAAATTGTCTGAGCCTACTTGTTTACAAGAAGCCAGGACTCAGCGTAGAATGGATCCAGAGGAAGACGTACAGAGTTCGGCATTGAAACTCCGTTTTAAGCCGGTGAGGCTATTTGAAGGTCGCATTCAACAGCTTTCAGACCAAAGAGCTGGACGGGTGCCAGTATTTCACACAACGGCCACTGTGAGTGCTGTTACTCAGACTTTGACAGTTGAATCAGCTGGGGCGCCACCAGCTGGAGAGTTAAAGAGCTGTCATTCGACTGCTACAGTGGTGGCGCTACAAAATGCATCTTCAATTACAACGGTTTTTCCAGACAACGATTCAGTGAAGATGATTAAAGAGATTTGGCTTAAAGATAACTCTGATATTCAGTCTCCTGGCATTGCTGGGGGGGACTTAGAGAGGGATTTTTATACGAAGACAAACTGCTAGAAAAGATACTAAATTAAGGGAAGGGACAGAAGATCCCATGGTCTCTAAGGAACAGCAAGACCCCATTATGCCCGAATCTACTTCTGTTAAAATCTCTGTTAAGGATCTTGAAGATAAAATATATTCTGTATCGAGTCACTTAGCTAATTTTGTGAACCTGTTTATTTCCAAGATTAATGTGATGGCGGAAGTCATTAATGGAGCTTTTAAGCTTGAAACCATTGAAAGATTTGAAATATGTGATCAAGGTTTAGTCAATGCACAGGATCAACTGCAAGATGAAAATAGAATAATTGAAACATTGCAGATCCAAAATAAAAATTTAGCAAAAAAGGTTGATTATTTGGAGAATCAATCTAGACGGAACAACGTGAAAATTGTTGGTTTGCCAGAAGGCATAGAAGGACCAGATCCAAGAAATTTTTTTACTGAATGGATTCCACGAGTGTTAGGACAGGATAAATTAATACTGGAACGTGCTTATAGAGTTTTAAGAAGAAAATCTTTTTCAGGACAGAATCCAAGATCTGTTTTCATCCGTTGTTTAAACTATTGTGACAGAGAGACAATTTTACGTACGGCTATTAGAAATGCCCAGCAAAATAGATCTCCTTTGATGGTTCAGAATAATCCTGTTTTCTTCTATCAAGATTTGAGTCAAGAAATTATGTTTCAACAATGCAAATTTAATTCTGTGAAAGAACGGTTGTGGAAAAAAAGACATAAGGCAACATTCAGGTGTTCTGCGGTACTGAAGATTTTTTAGGATGGAAATTAGCCAAAGTTCTTTGACAATCCTAATGAGGTTATGGACTTTGCTCAGTCTCTACCAATCATGCAGTTTCAGGAACGATGTAGTCCTTAAAGGTCTCCAAAGAGAGTAGAGATGTAAGGTGGGATCCAGATTTTTAAAAGAAATGGAAGCAATGGTGACCGAAGTGTTAACGTTGATTTAAAAAAATTAATCTTTTATCTTTTTTTTGTGAAGAGTTTAAATAGTTTAAATAATGATGATAGTTTAATGAAATGGGAGTTGGGAGAGGGAACTGGGTGGGCACTAGTTTCCAGAAGTCATCAGCTACCTGTGAGTTATCTCACACCCAATATTTTGGGGGAGTTACCGCTTTGGGCGGTTTAAACAGGAGGAGGTAGTTGTGACCTCCGACCTGTTTTTTTTTCTTTTTAATTTTTGGGTTAAGAAGTGAAGGTTTTTTTTTATTATTTTTTTTTAATAATTTTTTTTAAACTCTGTTTTCTGATTGTAATTGAGAGGGAATTAGGAGGTTTTTTTTCTCTCCTTTTTTTTCTCTTTTTTTTGGTGGGGGTTTCTCTTTTTTTCTTTTTTAAGAGGATGATGTCACAGAAGATAATAAGTTAAAAATTGAGGATGTTGAATTAGATGAAGAGGAAGATGAGGGGAAAGGTGATAAGAAGAAAAAGAAGAAAATTGAGTACAAATACATTGAGGGAGAAGAGTTTAATAAAATTAAGTTAATTTCGATAGAGAATTTTGAAGATGTTATAAATGAAGAATATGGAGAATTTTATGAGTTTGAACTCTTTTTTCTTTTTTTTCTCTTTTTTTATATAAGGGGAGGGGAAGGGAATAAAAAGTTTATCTGATTGTTTTTCTAAGGGATGTTTTTGTTCTCTCGATGAATTATAAAGGAAACTTGATATCAATGAAAATTCTGTATTTATGTATTATTAATTATGATTTTTTGTATAACAGATATGTGGTTGATATATGATTTTAATATTTGAACTTAGTTTTAAAGTGGATTTCATTTGTTAAATACATGTATTATGTTTGATTTAAATATATGTTTAGGAGTATTATTTTAGTATTGATATTTTTTTTGTTTTTAGTAATTTTTTTGTTGTTAAGTTTTATCCTTTTTTTGTAAGTGGGGTTTTTTTCTATTTTATTTACAACATTGTTAATTAATTCTTCACTCTTTATTTTGGGGGGAGGGTTGGACTAATTTTAAATTAGATGATTAATGTTGTGTTATAATTATTGGGGGTGTTAATTTGTGTAGTTTAATGATGTAGTATTCTAATTTTTATTATCTTTTTTTATTATTTCTTTAAATGTAATTTTTATTTTATTCATGTCATAAAATTTTAAATAAAGTTAAAAAAAGAATGTAAAACCTGAGTGTATGTTTGTGTTTAGTGGTCCATTGAGTTTCTTACAAAAGATGGTGTTCTATAAGGTCTCATCCTGAATGCCAATTTTTGTAGAATAAATACCTTTTGCCTTTAAAGCTCCCATCTGCATGCAATTCATTCAACAACAACGTAACTGTGAAATTCCCAGAAGGAGGGAGGTGTTTATATTCTGGTGCAATGTAAACACCATCTCTAATGGTAATTGTGAAATTTTGACCCAACATGCAAGATGATCTTTAACAAATGATGAGAGGAAATTTGGTCCAATTCTCAAGGAGCAGAGCTAACATTAATGCTAAGTAAAACATTAAAGCTAAATAGAGAATCCAGCCATCCTGCTGTTAAATTTTAAATCTCTAATGCAGACTTCTGTAACTAAAACACATATCTGCATCCACATGAGTGACAATGTCCTCTAACCACAATGGCCTCTATTCCTCCATCCTTCACCTGCGATTAGGTTGGGTCAGTTACAAGATTCAGCTGTTAAGGAGATATAGTCACAATTTTCAGCTATAGAAAGAAGAGGGCTAGCAAGATGTCACCAACATTGAGCAGAAATTAGCAATACCTTAACATTCTTGGAGGAAGACTAGCTTTTTAAAAGAAAAGTGAATGATTAATTAATAAACAGCAGAGGACAGTCTACGAAGTGGGTTATAAGTTAGAGGAAATAACAGGAAGTCTGCTACAAGTCATTAATGGAAGATGTCCATCCTTTGTTCAATATCCATCTAACTCTCAGCATCTCAAGCCTTCCTTCAAAACAAGTATTGATCTTTGATTTGAGGCTTTCCAGAATCTGAACAAGTTGGGGAGGATCTGAACCAAAAAAGACCCATATCCAAACATGGTAGAGGGAGGTAAAGGTTAAAAATGGGATGGAGATAATGGAGGGTGCAGTGGAATGTCTGGCATTGGGAACAGGAAAAGAGGAAGCAAGGTGAGATTTTAGGACATTATTATTTAAGAGATGGATGGAAGAAAGGGGTTAGAAAAGGCAGAGAACATGAAGGATGATTTCTCTCGGTGGAATCTGAGAATCTCTTGCTATGATTTTATTACAGGGCTTTAAATGGATGTGTATGCCAGAAAGCATCCATCCAAACCATGGCAATCCAAAATGCTGAAGCTTTGAATCCAAGGCTCAAGACATACTCCAGACAGAGAGCTGGTGAGGAATTGGGAAGGCCCAACAGCAGGATACTCTTGCTACAAATTGAGAAGAATGTGTGGACTTAGTCATCTGGCTCCCTTACTTCTCCAATTCTACAACAATGCATATGTTAGAGCTATGGAATTGTCTAAAGTTCCACAACTCTCTTGTTAAAATTGCAGTGGATGGAAAACTATTCCACTCCCTCATATGCATATACTGGGAGCTTCTTCATTGATAGAACTAACTAAATCCACACCTTCCTCTGCTGATGCTAGTAAAAGAGGTCATGGTGCATAGACGTAAGCATTTTAAAATAGAATCAATAGCCCACAGGTCTCCAAGGCCATAGAATATCACTAGCAATCTGTTAATGAGATGGTAACGGCATAGCTTTTCTTTCCATAGTCCTTGAACTGCACTTTAATAATAAACTGACCTGCTCCATGAACCCCTATCGCTCTAACTTTAGCCTTTGGCAACTTCCTTTCAAATGCGCTGCAAGCAAATGGAACAAGCCACCTGACCAAAGCTCATTTCTGTCATCCCCTCAGGTAAGGAAATGTCAAGGTCCAGAGGGGCAGGCTTCCCTGTATGTAATTGCAGCAGCTGTTACATCAAAATGAGAGCAGGCAGTTTCTGCATGTTAAAATGAATATAGTTTGGAAAAAAAAAAGTATAAGTAGCTATTCACAACACTGGTCTACGCACTCTTCAAGTCCTGGAAGAAATATCAGCATAATCTGTAATATCCTGAGTGGCATCAAATTAGCATCCATTAACTGCGATGTGCTGAGCATCTCTGATAACTATTCCACAGCTGTTTATTGGCATCTGCAGGACTTGTTAATTCTCCAAATAGCCTGCAAGATGTATTTTTCACATTGCATAATCACCACATTAAAATAGCAATCATATTTATGTCTCACATAAGAAGAAAGTTTTAACAATCAACCATTTGACTGAAAGATTCTAAAATCAAATCCAATGCACTAAAACAAAATAAGGCTATTCATGGCTCAAGATAAATGGAGAAGAGTTCAAGGGCACCGAATATTTCAGATGGGAATTTAATCAAAATTCCGATTTACGTGACATCATGTACAACACTGAGATTCTTTTACTTGCGGGTGAAGCAGAATTATCCCTGATTGATAATGCAAAAATCTCTACTCACGAAGATACATATACATGTGAACAAATAAAAAAAATCTGTAAGCAAACTGTGCAATACAGAGAGAAAATCAATCAATAAATTGCAAAAGTAAGAGTCCTTAAATGAGTCTCTGATCGTGTTTCTGAGTCTGATAGTGGACGGGTAGATGCTGTTCCTGAACATGGTGCCGTGAGTCTTGTAGGATAATATTCTTGACCTTCCTTAGCTTCCTTTTTGTTAAGGTCGGATCAAGGACTGATCAGTAATGTATATTGGAAAGAGTGATGGTCTTAGAAAAAAATCTCCTGTGAACATGAAAAATTTGGTAAAATGAGTTAAAAATTATTGAAGTATTTATTGAGATAGAGCAGCACACTAGCAATATAAAAAATCAAAACAGTTTATATTTCAATTGTGAGTGGCTGGGTGATTCTTTTTACATTTAATATTTGGGTCCACTTCAAAAATGTTCAGCTTTGTGAAATATAAAATGACATTTAACCTACAGACAGAGAGAAAAAGAAACAAGGAAGCATGAATGGGACATATTGCAAAGGAAGGACACAGTTGTGGATTCGTATTAAAGCAGCCTTGGCGACGTTAATTTTTGGCAGTTCTATTACAACTATAAATGCCTCCTAAGTCATCATGCACTAGTTGTAAGCAAATCCTCTAAATGATTAAGATCAGCTACAGTCTATGTCTTTACTTAAAATATTAAGTGGATTATTAAATTAATTGTTACACATTATTTCAGCATTTGCACATATGAAATGTTGAAATTGCTCTTGCAGAATGAAGACTAACATTCAGTTATTATTTGTGCTTAACAATTAATAATTATGGGTCTGTTGCTCCCGAAGTGTAAAGCATGTACAATGAAGCTATCATGAAGCAGCAGCATTCTTTGCTCCGAAGCACAATTTAATCTGCACGTCACAGTGGAACTAGTGCGAGTAAATAGACTCAGGCTTGTTTCTGATAAATGAACTGACAACTGCATCATCTCTCTGGGGCTCAGGCATTCCGTCACACCTCGATGCGAGACCGTTGCTTCAATAAATGTGTTATAATGAGAGGCCACACTATCGGGGCTGTACTCAGCACCAAGAATAAGCTTCAGCACAATCCAGAGAGCTCGTACATGATACAAGCTTTCAAAAATCAAGTGCAACGAGTTTCCTGCATTATGATGTATGAAATTCTGCATATTTGTCCAGAGTACCATTAGTCAGTGTCTGTCAGCAACTGACAACAACATGCCTGCTCTGCATACTTTTTACAAGGGCAAGCAAATTCACAGTACCTACAAGACAGAAATAAGGTACCATTGGATAGTTTATTTGTGATACATTAGCTCCTCCTAGAGAGAGGTACAATTTAACACTGATTAATCCTAGTCTCAATTATATGTTTTGAAACATTTCTGTTCCATTACATTGAACATTAATGAATGAATGAAATTAATCATTCTTTGTATGCATTTATACAACATAAACACAAGCTTGAAATTCTGCTCAAATAATTAAGGTTCTTGTGGTGACTGATTGTGTCACTGGAGACTGAAGATGGTAAATGCAAATTGTCTTCATTCATCGCAACAAGCAAGCATTTTCTTGACAACCTTGGTAAAATCTTATCAAACTCAAAGTACATTGAATTTTAATAGTCATAAGGAAAATAGATAAAATAAGGAAAATAGATAATTTCAATAGATAAAATGGCATTGTTTACTCTAATATTGCTCCCACTTTAACTGACAAGACACCTCTGAATGCTAAAGCACTTGTGCTGGGGGAACATAATTCACAATGTTGTTCTTTTAATTTCTAAATATTACTACTTGCAATTTATATTTGAACAGCTTTTTTTTTCATTGAAGACTGGTTCTCATTTGTATTAATGCTTGCTATCTATGTGCCTCCATAACTCCTGCATAATCCATAATAGGCCTGTGCTTTGTATACGTACTTATGTCTTTGCTTTTCTATCTGTTGCAGAATTAAATTGGATATTAAGGAAAGAGTACATCAAGGCTTTCTATCTTTATAATAACATGATGTTTGGAAGATGATGTAGGCAAAAGGCAGGTAATTGCAGTGGAGTTAGTTTTGCGCCTGTCATCAGGAAAGTGCTTAAAGAAGAAATAATAAGACATCTAGTTAGAAAATAAAAAGACAGACACAGGATGGATTCAGGTAGGATGGGTCATGTAAGATAAATTTACCGCAGTTCTATGATGAAATAACAAGTACAGTGGATAAAGGGAAATAGATGGATGTAAGAATAACCTCGTCCAGCAATCTGCGCACCTCGCTTTGGATAAATTTCCTGTCTTCGTAACTATGTTGCCGGCTTTTGGTGGCCACAGGCTTCCAGCCAGGGGTGAAGTTTGCAAAGAGCGCTGGCGGAGCAATTTGGAGGGTGGAGAAGCTACAGGTGAGACCCCGGGGTGCAGGGGCGGGTTGCTCGGGCTGCCGCTGCCAGGTGGCTTCTGGGATGAAGTGGCTACGGACAGAGAGTTGAGCGTGAGGCCCCACAAAGTGCAGGAAAATGGTCAAAACTGGCCGGGCCAGTCCTCCTGTGATGCCACATCCGTTACTCAAAGAACGACTCCTTGGTTGACCGAATGATTCTGCTCCATGTGAGCCAGCATTTTGCCTACATTGAGTACCCGGACTGGCTGAAGGACACAGTCTCGGTAAGGGACCTAACCCAAGCCAGATCAGGCCTAGCAGTGCTTCCAACCCACCCTCCCACAAATCCTTCTTCCCCAGGTCATGTGCTTGAACAGAGGGACCAGCACCACCCCACTAGCTCAGGCCAGACTGTCAACAACACCGTTGGGGAATTAAGCAAAGTGGCTGCACCCGACAAGCCTGCCGGCGACACGACTCCAGCGACCCCAATCCCGGCACCACGGCGGTCACGCTGGATGATCAGGCCCCCTTACCTCCTCCGGCCCTTTTTTTCTTTTTCTTTTTGTTTGCAGCCCTCCAATCCACCCCAGGATCAGTTATCAAAGAATGTGATAGTACACATTCTATCACCAATATGTATATGTACAGATTGTAGTATAGGATGTCTGTGATTGGCTGAGAGCAAAGCCACGCCTACTGGCAGATCTTAAAGGGTTGCGCCTAGCCAGACCAGGTCATTCTAGACTGGTTGACTTACATGTGATATGCTCCAGCCTTCTAGTTAATAAGAACCTTGGTTTGGATCAACAAGCCTTTGATTCTTTCGACATGCTCTACAGAGTCCTAATCAGAGAGACCCATAGTCACCTGAAGCGGGTGTTGCCATGGGAGCCATTCATTAACTAAAGGACTCATGAGATTGCCTTGTGACTTGAAGTCACAAACTTGTATAAATATTATAAACAAGATTACGCCATTTTGTGGAAATAGTTCTATGTCTTGAGATCAAAGTAAAGAGATGAAACCCCTGTGTCTGTCATTTCATTACTCTGGGTAACCAAGAGTGGGAGTTCGGTTCTTCATTTAACATTTCTGGCCACAGTTACAACACATTATTTAAATAATTTAAAGTAATATCTTAGAATGGGCAGAGTATTAATTAACTAACAAAAGTTAGAGAGTTTGGATAAAAGGGCATTTCTCATATGGCAATCAGTGGTATACAGAGGGCTGCAGAGGTCAGAGCTGGGCCCTCATCTATTCACCAGATACATTAATGACTTGGAGCAAAGGGCAGAATGTAGCTTATCTAAGTTTGCTGATGACATTAAGTTGAGTAGAAAAGCAAATTGTGTGAAGATGCAGAAAGGTAGGTTGTGAGAAAGCAAGTGTCAGACAGATGAAGTACAATGTTGGAAATTACAATGTCATCCATTTTTGTAGAAAATAATAGAAGATCAGAATATTATTCAAATTATTTAAGGATTGCTGCATGCTGTTGGCAGGGGGACTTGGGAGTGTTTGTGCATGAATCACCAAAGTTAGGTTTGCAGGTGCAGCAGGCAATCAAGAAGGCAAATAGGGATGTTGACTATCATTGTTAGAGGGATTGAAATTAAGAGCAGGGAGGCTCTGCTGTAGCTGTGTGCAGTTCTGGTCTCCTTACTTGGGAAAAAAAATTACAGGCCTTGGAAGCGGTGCAGAGGAGATTCAGGTCGATTACAGAGATGAGGGGGATTAGCCTATGAGGAGAGATACTATACTCGATGGAATTCAGAAGAACAGGAGAGGATTTTAGAGAAATATAGGATTATGAAGAGGATAGATAAGATAAAGGTGGGAAAGCTATTTTCACTGGTAGATGACATCAAGATTCAAAGCAGTAGATTTAGAATGGAGGTGAAGAGGAAGTGTTTTTCCCAGAGAGTAGAGAATCTGTGGAACTCTCTGCCCATGGAAGCAGCAGAGGATACCTTAATAAATATATTTAATACACAATTAGAATTTGGCATAGTAAGAGAACTAAGGGCTATGGGGAAAAGTTTAGTAGGTGAGTTGATTCCACGACCTTGGCCTTAATTAAATCTCACAAAAGGCCTCTCCTATTTCTTAAATACTCACATAACATTAAAATCTTTCTATTCATGTGTTTTTAAATGGCATTTTTCAACATCTTTTGCCTGGGTTCAAACATAGATAGATTTTGGAATAAAACTGTTGGCATATTTATAAAGAGAATAATCTCCCTAAGTGTAGATGAGCTAAGGATGTCTTCTACAATTATTTACAATTTTAGTGGATTAGATCATACTTTAAGGGATTTGTATCTGAGCAAATGGAAGAGATAAATGCCCAGGAATATTTTAAAAAGAGTTTGTAAGATAAAATGAAGTATGAGAGAGGCTCATCAGGCCTTGGGTTATATTTTCATCTCCTTATGTTCAGGAATGCTATGCATCCAGTGTGGCATGTTCATCATTATAAATATTTGGTAAAACTTCACAGGGTCGGTTTGTAATGTGTAACTGATGGATCAATAGTGATATTATCATGAGAATCAGAAGGCTGTGGGCTTTCACGAACCCACAAGTAGTTTGGTGAAAATAGAGTGAGGCCTGTACTGTACAGAGACCCAGTGATTATTAAAGAACCAAGTGCATTCTGATCGAACAGAAGGTCAAAAAACCTCTCCAAAATTGCTTTCCAAATTCTAGTATTTCTAGTATTTTATTTCACAGTTACTAAACTGAATGAAATTGCAGCTGTAAAATTTTAAAAAAACCACAGTAGCCAATTTGCACATAGCACAAAAGATGAGGTGAATAACAAATTCTTTGTTTTTTTTAACCAGTGATAGTTGAACAGGAATGCTATCTGAAGCATCAGAAGTATTAATCAATATGAATTAAATTGGGCCATGCAATCATTTAAATTCACCCAAATTGACCAGAGGTGGTTATGGTAGATACAGCTTTGGTTTATCATCTTTTGAAGAATAGGGCCACATTATTCATGCACTTTGCAAAAGCATTAGCCAGGTTATGTGAAAAAGTGAATTCTTGATCCGGAGATTTGAGTGCAAACAGCTGAGATAAGATGATTTTATTTTATCCAAACAATTACCTTTCCAAAAATAACCCTGTGCATGTTTGGTGTTATTTTGTTTAGTGTGACCCAAATGTATTGAATGTTTAAAAAGCCCCCATGCAGATGCTGAAAACCCATTGCAGTTACCATGTCTAAGTGACCCCAAACACAAGGAATGCAGATATAATGAGCCAATATCCCCAGCATACTGCTGAGCAGTAGATTTATAATTGCAAACACAGGGATGGAGTGAATGCACGTAACAAAATAATAAATAAAAAAACAATTTTCATTACTACACACAGTAAAGGCAATTCAGAGACTTTTTTTCCAAATAGTTCCATTTCATCAATTTATTGGGTTGGAATACAATGGATAGCACTAGAGGCAATAACTGCAAGTGACAAAGTGATTGATGGGAAAGCAGAATGCCTTAAAGATCTGATAGGCTAGACACATCCCAATTCTATAGTGAGCATGGAACTATTAAAATAGGAATTCAGTTTTATTTTAAGAAATATCCTGCACTTATCCAAGTGATTATACATTTGTTATTTTATTTATGGGTAAATATTGCATGGCCTTTCTATTAAATATATATTGTTAGTACTGCAGTAAAATTTAATGACGGTTAAATTTTTGTGGCAGGCTTCTGCAACTAGAATATTTCAGTATTTGATTAACAGTATTTTAGCCATCATTCAACTTCCTTTCAGTTTATTTCATATAAAGATGTGCTCAGTGTTTAAACTTTCAATCAGGCGTCAAATATTTTAATCAATGAAAACCATCATTAAGATTTATACTCTAAAGCATTTAAGCCTCTTCTTTTTGTCAATAAATTCTTTCCAGAATTTTCACAAGCTTTAACAAGGATTTTTTTTATCCATTGTTTGTCTAAAGTATAAAAATACTGGAAACATTACTGTTGGTGAAAAAGAAATATCATGTTGTTTAATAAATGCCAATAATAATCTTGGGCATTTTAACTTGAATATTTACAATATAACAGTGCAGGGAAACAAAATACTAAGCTATCTCTATGTTATTGCACATTAATTCAGCACTCTCACTCTTTCAGTCATCGTAACTAAACCATGACTGCAATGCTTCAATAAAAAAGTCAGAGGTTTTCTGAAATAATAAAACAGTATGATTTGTTTTGACTACTTCATTTTTAAAGAAGTCATCAGATTCATTTTATTTCCCTTTTTTTAAAAAAAACCATAGGACCTTTCTATTTGCGTCAACAGCATTTAAGTGGTGTGTGTGTTTAGTTACAATTGAAAACAGAGTAAATCTCAATGGAGTTCTGCCCTCGTGCCGTTAAACCTGATCTTATTGTTCATAACTGCACCGTTTTGTACTTCCCAGCCAGAATAATGAATGAATGTGCAGATTAAATGAGACTGATCCTTTTTTTCAGTCTAAAGACACTGACAGCACTTCCACTAAGATCCCCACTGAGATGAGCTAACTCATCATAGAGAAAAAATTGAACCTGAACTATTTCTATTAGTGTAGCTCATGTCCCCATAGCATGGTTCACTGACTCATACACTAGGGATATAGAATTTGTTTTTTAATTAAATGCCGACTGCTTTATGGTGATAACCTCTTCATGTGCTTGATAGGATTTTACTGAAAAGGTCCACGAGAAACTACTGGTACATTCTCCTGCCCCATTTATTGTTAGCTATGTGGTAAGCAGCCATTTTGCAGTTTGCAAAATTCATTACCTCTTTACATATTTAAAACAATTCCCAAATTCATTCAATTAATTGAAGTTCCTTTGTTGTATCATTTTAAATATTATTGAATAATTAAAAATACAAAATACTGTTGGTACTTTAAAACTGAAATTAAAATAATAAAAAAACAAGATATTCAACAGGTCAAGCACAATGACTAAACAATTGATCTCCTGTCGTCATCAGTGATCATAACAAATGAATATTATAAGGTCGAAACAAAGCAAAATGGAAGTGGTTTGAGGAAACAAACATGGCTGATATTCTTACATCAGGCTGGTCAGAAAATGAATGTGGTGCATATAATTAGTCACAGGAAACTGAGGCGTCCTATTAGAAGCACAAATAAGGCTGCTAAGAATTTCTGAATAACACTCGCCTAAGAAGTACAAAATCAATCAAAATGAACTTTTTCTCTTACTTGTATTTCAATGTCCTGGATCAACTAAACTGTATAAGCTATACAGTACTCAATAACAACATGAAAGTTGTCTGTCCACTTCTACCCACCAATGCTGCCTGAGCCTCTGAGTACCTGCAGCAGCTCGTGATTTGCTCAACATCTGCAGTTTTTGTTTCCCTTTTCAGAGCTGGTCTAAAGTTCCTTCCGAATGGATATGGTATTTAACCCAGTGAGTGCATAATTAGCTCATCTGCTTCTGTGCGAGTGAGTGGGGCAAGGGATGGGGTGAAGATGGTGGGGGTAGCTGGGGGCAGATGATTGCATTAAGTGCAGCAGATGACAGTTTTGTAAGAATAAATTAACACCAAAATTAATTATTTATTGCTCAGAGTCAAGTACTTGAAAAACAATTTTAAACAAATAATTTTAATGTTGAATAGGGAAAGATCAGAAATGAACTAAAGCATATTACACTGGAAAGAAATTCAGTTTTGTAGCAGATGTCAAATTATCAGAACCTAATGGTATTTGCAAATTAATAATTGGGTGCTTGTTTGATCAGTGTGAACTGCTTCCCCCAGTAATAATTCTGAAAGGTGAGTTTTGTCATCAATGACTCAATTGTGGTTCATGTTAAGTCAGAACGGTTTGAGTACAAAAATCCAGCATGACATTTCAATACTGTGGGAAGAGTGAATTTCTATGTCAGATGTGTTATATTTTTCTCAATTCAGGTATTAATTAAGACCCTACTGTTCACCCAGGAGGATTTCAAGGCACTAATTTGACGAAAGCTGGGAAGTTATCCTCAGTCTATTAGCCAATAATTGTGGAGTTTTCTCCAAGTAAATTGGCTGCCTGGGTTCTTACATTATAACAGAGACTGCACTTTTAGAACTATCTCACTGAAGGTAAAATATTTTATGGATACGGAGATACTGAAAGTTGTTGTATAAATGTAAGGGTTTTCTTTTGATTATGGAACATAGGTCTATGTGAATGGTTTTAACAATTTAATGCCATGCAGGTGGGAACCAGCATTTCTGCATATTTTATCTTCCTGACTGTTGAACAGTTTTTACTCTTCCTCAGTGCCTTCAAATCCCTTAATATGAGCATTCTCACATGCTCTAGCACAGCTCCGAAACGCACCATTCAACCCACAATGTCTGTGGCTATTCTGCCTGCTGCACATGGTCTATATCCCTCCATCCCCTGCCTGTTATTGTGCCTGTCTAAATGCCTCTCAAACATTACAATTGTATCTGCTTTTGCCATCTTCTTGCTAACTAGTACTCTGTGTATAAGACTTGCCCCTTAAATCTTCTTTAAATCAATTCTCTCACCTATGCCCTCCAGTGTTAGATATTTCCACCCTGGGAAAATGACTGAGGTGTCACCCAATTTATGCCTCTCATAATACATTTTCTACCCTTCCGCCTCACAACCTCCAACAAAGAAAAAAAATCCAGGTTTGTCCAACCTCTCCACATAGTTGATGGTCTCTAATTGAGGCAACATCCTGCTGAACCTCTTTTGCCGCCTCTCTAAAGCTTTCATATCCATTCTACAGACAGTGCTCCAAATGTGGCCGAAACAGCTGCACCATGATTCCCAAAATGTTTATATTCAGCACCCTGATGATAAAGGCAACAATGCTGTTTGCCTTCTTTGCCACTCCATCCACTTGTGCTGCCACTTTCAGGAGTACTTGTACTCCAAGTTCCCTCTGGACTTCAATGCTGTGAAGGGTCTTGCCATTTAGTGGATACATTTTCAAACTGTTTAAGACTTTATCTAAATGCTTGTGGACAACTGTATCCCCACCAAATTGTTTATCCAACCAGAAACCCTGGATGAACAATGACATCCAGAACCTGCTGAAAGCCAGATCACAGGCATTTGATCAAGGAGTAGGATAAAGTCCTCTCCTGGGTGGCAGAAATTCCAAATGAGAATGGAAACAATGTATGATACCCGACAACTGTGGTACAGCCTACATAAAACCAAATCCAGTGTAGTAAAAAACAGCAAAGTTTCACTCCCAGATTATCTCAAGGCCTTAAACACCCAGTTTGACCACCAGAATAAGGAATGACCACTGCCCCCTGATGGTCCTCTACTGTCCGTATCTGGAGGTTATGTGCAGGCTGCCTTTAGGAGAGTGAATCCAAGCCAAGTATCTGGTCTCATACCACTAGATGCAAAAACAATTGCTACCCCTTCATCATCAGACTGCTAAACAACAAATTCAATCCTAAAAGAATTGAAGGCCTCTTACTTTGCACATTATTTATTATTGAATTTTTAATTTCTGCATTGAGCAGTCAACTTGTTTACATTTATTTCTTTGTTTACATTTTTCTCTTTTATATGTATATCTTTTCTGGAGAACAGTTTTGTTTTGCACAACAGTTAAGTAGAAATCCTACCTGGCCTGCAGGAAAATAAGGTCGAGAAAGCACGATAATAATCTGAACTTTGAACTCCTCATACTTACCTCAAAGTGCAACACCTCATACTTGCGCAGATTAAATTCCATCTACCATGGCTCTGCTAATATAATGGCCAGGCATTTTTGGAAATGCATTGGTTATCCTTTTTGCAGCTGATCCAGGGATTGAGTCACTAACAGTTACTTTCCTCTGTGTATCTCTGTCTGATTCAGATTTCATTTTAGTGCAACAATGCTCAAATTAGTTTAATATTTTCATCATGAGCTCTGATCAAAGTGCTAAAAGCTGCCCTAAAGCAAGGATAGGATT